>NW_017670775.1:381958-459389 GCF_001879085.1 Nicotiana attenuata | reverse complement strand
CAGAGAGAAGATGTGCAACATTTTTCTGATCCATGTCTCGGCGCACCTGGCATATACTCACAACTCACAGAGTGGTCCAGATTCCTTGAGGGGGGGGGGGGGGATTTGGGCAATTTTGGGTTTCAAATCGGACTTAACATGCCCAGCTGTCTCAATCTGTTGTACAAGCTAGTGTAAGATTCACCCAAGGGAGTGAAAGTCTTCTTCTTTTGCAGCCTATCATTCTTAAATGAAGGGTATAGGTCGAAAAACCGGTTCCAGGCGGATTTCTTTGGTTCTTGGGGTGGGTAGGTGTTTTGGGCTGAGTAAGTATTTTGTGGGGTGGGTGTGCGCCATTGTACATGGGTAGGAGGTTGGGGGTATGTTTGGGCATGGTGGACAGAGAAACTGGGACAGGAGGTGGGTAATAGTGCTGCGGTGGGCCATATGGGGTGGTAGGTGGTTTGGGGGTGAGGGTGAGGTTTGATGATAATATGGTGATGGACCTCTGGACCAAGCTCTTGATTCCACTACTGCAACCTCTTCCTTCTTCTTCTTTCCCAATACTCCTCCAGTGCCGCTCTGAATAGCCTGAGTAGTTGCTTTGATTGCTGAATGGCTCAGATTTTGTTAGACTTGAGACCCTCTTTCCACCATATTCCTATTTTCACGACCTCGTTGAAAGTTTTTTCCCACTGCTGACACCAGTGACCATAATAGGTGGCTCCAAAGCCTGAAGGAAATAATCAACCATCTCGTTCTCTTTCATTGGAGGATCGACTTCTTGCTGCCTGCTCTCTCCACCGAAAACCATACTCTCTGAAGCTTTCTCCGGGCTTCTTTTCAATTTTAGTTAGTGACAGACGGTCCCCGGGACAATTTCGAGATTGTTACTGAAAATGACACACAAATGCTTGAGCCAGGTCGTCCCAAGTGTACCATCGGGCATGGTCTGTCGTGTGTACTACTCCAACGCTGCTCCACTTAGACTTTGACTAAAGTAAGCCATCAATAACTCATCCCTTCATCCAGCTCCTCTCATCTTGCTACAGAATCCCCTTAAGTGGGTCCACCGGATCACCATGGCCATCATATAAGTCAAACTTGGGTAACTTGAATCCTGCTGGCAACTGGACATCAGGAAACAGGCACAGGTCCTTGTAGGCTACACTCACTTGTCCTCCGAGCCCCTGCATATTTCGGAAGGACTGTTCTAAGCTCTTAACCTTCCGTATCATTTCCTCTTGCTCAGGTTTTTGGGAGGCTTTTCTTCTTCTGCTGAGAGATCAAGGCGGGAGTGTAAGGGCATGGCTCTGGTGGTTTGAAAGTGCTTCGGGTGGTAGTACTGGTTAATCATGAGTTTGGAACAAAGGTTCACTAGAAGACCTGTGTAGTGTGGCAGGTGGGGGAGCCAGCGAACACAGGGAAGCGATTGGTATAGTGGAGGGCATGGGAAATTTGCTTTTTGGGTGGTGATGGGGTTGAGAAGTGGTCTCCGTAATACTGCTGGTAAGTAGGGAAAGCCGGTGATGACTTCACTGGTGGAGGATCTTGAGGCTGAGCTAGTGGTGGGAGGTAGTGGGTGTTAGCAGATAGGCTGGTGGTGGATGTCCCTTCGACCAGTCTGGTACATCTCGGCCATTTGTTGCTTCAGTTTATACATCTCCTCCTTCATTGCATTAACGTCCACTATTCTCCTCCTAGATGGGTCGACAATGCTTGCTTCCAATTCCTGGTTGACCATGTTTGACTTATCCTTAGAGCGGTTGTTGTAGGATGGTTGCCAGAATGCCAGTCAACTGAACCACTTGCCTGAACTCATCAACAACAACTTTGTTAGCGGTTAGGGCATGAACAGATAGATAACGCACATTGAGGAGTGAATGCACCTAAGCAATTAACCTTTTCTATTATGCCTTTGCTCAGTCACATGCGTCATCCCAGCTTTCCATTTTCTTCATTGCCAATTGCGAACTTTCTCGTCTCCTTTCTCTTTCTCTTTTTCTTTCTTTTCACCTTACCTTGGGTTTTCTTGTTCCTAACCGCTCTTTCCTCAAAATTATTTTCCACTCTTCTCTTTCCTTTTCTCTTGCTCTCTTTTTATCTTGTTTTTCTTTCCCTCTTTTTGTTTTTCTTTCCTTTCTCGTTTTTTACTTTTTATTATTACGGTCGAATCCTATGGAGATTGCCTACGTATCACGACCCCGCGTGAATCAGACAAGCGTAGTTTTGCAAATAAATGCAAAAAAATAAATGCAAGAAATAAAGAAAATTTTCCGGGAATTTGCAAATTTTCATTAATAAAAACTGCGACTACAAAGTTACTAGACTATTTGCTTTTCTTTTTCAAAAGGGAGTTACAAAACAGACTCAAAAACAAAAATACAGACTCGATTAACTAGGAATACATCAACGCTTCAAATCCTGGGGCCCGCAGGGCATTCTCTCGGCCGCGCGGCCTGCGTGGCGAGACCCTTTTGCAACTAGATCCAGATCATTCATGACCTGGCGAACGAATATCACACGGAGGCAAAAGAACGTGGTACAACCCATCCGCGTCACCGGCCTGGCACTTCATGACAATATAGTTGGCAATGTTTCTGATTCTTCCCTGATTTGGCCCTTTTCTTGGAGTAGCCGAATTATCTGTTGGGTACGAGCCTCTAGAACCTGAGAATCCGGGAGTGAAGATCCTGTAACGATTTTATTTCCTTTTCCATCTCAGCGATTAACCCATAACATTGTTCTCTCTCGGCCCGAATTCTTTGTCCCGCGAGCTGCCTTTTCTCAAGAATATTTCATTTTCTTTTCATGTTAGCAATGGTTCCCTCATAGTTCTTCTTTATTTGTTGTACAAACTGGGCCTTTCCTCGGTCTTCTTGCCCATTGTGCCCGAAGTTTTGCCACGTTTCCCTCGGATTTTTCCAATTCCTCCCGACAGTCCAAAACTTGTTTCTTCAAAACTTTTATCAATCTCTCGTCGGATAGACTTCTTTCCCGATTCCTGGCATCTATTTTCATTTGCTGAATTTGGGCTTTGAGAGCTTCATTCTCCTGAGCCATTTCTTCCTATCACCTTCATCAGCTGCGGCTTGCAAAGTGTTTTCAAACTGGAGCTCTCTGAACCTGTTTTCCCAATGCTCCTATTGGCCCTGTACTCCTTTTCTTTGGCTAACCATCCCATTGCACCTGAGCCTCATTAGTGAATTGTTTGCACATGTGGCTTTTGGCAGGTCTTCAGGAATTTGAAATCTTTTACCAAACCAGACCAAGTATTTGGAATTTACCTCACCTCTGGCTCGGTCCTGTACTATAGTCTTGGGTTCAAGGTACCTGCACTCATTCCCATTATTTCGAATTCTGCCTTCAGGGGAATGCAGCTTTCGGGCTAACTCGATGACTTGCTCACTCAGGTTCTTCATCGTTGTGCACTGTCTGGAATCTCCAAATTGCCGCAAAACTCGGTAAGGAGCATAAGGCTGTTTTGCTTCGATATACCATCAAAAGAAATATAAGAGACCTCTGCTGATGTTGTATACAGCTTCAGTAGCAGGAAGCCATCCATAAGCGGCATTCAACTTTATCTGCGGTCAAGGATCTTAAGCATGACGACCAGGCCTCAGTACCCTCTGGAAATTCAATACCTGTCACCCGGGTCTCGAATTCTGCAATACAACTTACTCCAGTTAAACCATAGTTCATATAGCCCGCGTGCGGTGACATAGGTGTCCTGTATCCACAATTGTAAGAGCAAATTGCAACATTGAAAGAATTTCTCCATTCCCGGACATTTGGTCAAAGCTCGGTACATTTCTGCTACGATCAGGGGAACCACTGTGCTAGTAGGTTTTTTCATGGCAACATCCAGCATCCCTACCAAGCCAAGGTCTATGTGACCGTCCTTTCTTGGACAAATTACCACTCCCAAAAAGGCCACCATGAAGGCTAATCCCCGTCGGGTTCTCATTTGTCTTTATTTCCAGCATGTGTCCAATATGTGTTGGGTTCTCGAAACCTTTGAGGTTACCATACCGGTGATATAAGAAATGCAATGTACAACACCCTTCCGCTAGAATACGGGTCTTGAATATCCCGGCTAATGTTCAACAAATCCAAAAACCTATGAAGGGTTACCGTCGTTGGGGCCAGTGGGTATCTACCTCGGAGGTTCCCGTTGAGACCGGCTATCGGCAATCTCTTCTAATGTAGTGTGAGTTCAAAATCTGAAAACCGGAATACATTACGGGTCGGATCCCAGGATGGTATCAATGCCTCAATAATCCTTTTCTCGTTTGATGTTCAGCAACTCGACGAGACCACCTAAACTTTTGACCACGGTATATTCTGCTTTCCTTTCCCAAATCAATGCCACCCATATGGAGTTTTAAGGGATCTCGCTCAGGACTGAGAAGGTTTCGATGTTACTGGAATCCATCCTGCACATTAATTAGGGGACTTTAATGACTTTATTTTGAAAAATGGCTATTTGTGGCAAAAATTCTTTATTTTAAAACAGGTCTGGATTTTCAAATCGGCCTTTCAGCACTTTCTGGGAGGAAGATTTTAAGGCTGTGCCCGCAAACCATGTAAAAATGACTCAGGGTGGCTGTTCCCGCAAAAACAGCCTTCCGGCTTCCTTTTGGGACATTCGGCTTATTTTTAACAAGAATGGCGTCACCCGACTTATTTATGACAAAGAATTAAAATTTGACATTTTTTGGGCTATTGTTGCAAAAGGGAGTTGACCGCGGACGAGTTGCTACGTATCTCACATCCGGTGAGAATCAAACCAGCGTAGTTCGGGCAAATAAACCTAACTATTTTTGAAAAATCAGACTCTTTTGTTTTTGTTGGCAAACACACTATTTCTGCAAGCAAAATTCATTTTTTATGTTTTCTTGTTCAGTGGCAAAACAAACAAACTAATTTTGAAAATAAAACTCTTTTCTTTTTTCTTTCCATTGGTAAACAAAACAAACTAAAAAAAAAAACTACTTTTCTTCTTTTTCTTTCATTCCTCAAAAATCCGGCAGCATTTCGGCACTACTTGGATATTTGGTTTTCCAACAAATCAAATGGTCACCCTCACTTAGTCCTAAACACTGCTTATTTTCATAATTCACTCATTTAGACAAGCCGGTCACTGCGAAGCCGAGCAAATAAAAATGCGCAAGTAGCACGTAAGATGCATCAGGATGGTCCATTATTCAGGTCACCTGTCCTAGACGGACCCAACCCTGTGTTGATCCCCTAAGTCAAATGCACATGATGCAAACAAGCGTCCTACTAGGGATCCGGCATAAGGTTTTGTTCTTCTAGGTTTTAAACCCTAGGTTTTGGTCTAGACCTGGTTTACCCGAGCGGACAACTCGGCCGAGGGGAGCAGCGTACCGGGGATACAGAAGCTCCGCCGGCTTTGCAACTTATCCAAAACCTCGTTCTAAATGGGAAAAGACGCTAAACAGAAGAGAACGCTACACGAAGTGCACCCTTCTCCATGATGTAGAAGACTCGAGAAGAGGAAGGATTCGCGACAGTTTATATACAATTCAACAAATATCAAAGCGGTAAAACATTTAGCACAATATGGCATGAACATGTAGCAAAATCAAATATAGCCAAATAAACAATTTAACGGAGCTCGAATTCTTGAACCCTGAACCGAAATTCTGGGTTCGTGTCCCCAGCAGAGTCGCCAGAGCTGTCCACACCTCCTTTTCCGCTACTACACCCCCGAAGGGTATAATAAAAGGAGTTTTTTCCAATTAAAGGACAATCGAAACGGGATTCATTTTATTAAGAGTTCAGAGTCGCCACTTGGGAGATTTATGTGTCCCAAGATCACCGGTTTGAATCCCGAATCGAGGAAAAGGGTTTGACTCTGTTTAAACAGTCGCGAACCAGAAATCTGGGTAAGGAATTCTGTTAACCCGGAGAAGGGGTTAGCATTCCCGAGTTCCGTGGTTCTAGCACGGTTGCTGGACTGCTATATTTGGCTAAAGTCTGATTTTAATTCATGTCATCCTATAGTGCAATTTTAAAATAGTTGTAACCGCTTTTAATTAGTTTTTTATGAAGTGAACGCCGTTAAGAGCGTGTTTTTGGACACATCCACATGAAATGCACCCGGATCTTGACACCTTCTTATTCAACATTTTGGAATTTGATTTGGTCGCATGAAATGCACACCCGTAGTTAAGAAGGTAAAATTATTTAAAAGCGCGCCTGACGTGGCTAGCCGTTTGTTAACTTTGCGGAAGGCCATGAAAATTCGCTAAATGGACGTCCCGAATTTCTAAATATTTTTGTATAAGCATTTGATGAGGGCCCCGCAATTTATATGTTTTGTGCGGCGAGGCTCGTCTCATTTTTTATTTAAGGCCATCCTATAGCAAGCTATAATTTTCTATGTAAACTTTATCTCTAGAGAATCAATTAATCAATTTTATCAGTTGCTATTATTTAAAGTAAACAAGGAATTTGGGCTTTCAAGTTCAAGTCCACACCTTGAACAAGAGGCGCACCTCTTAATTCAAGCATGCTACGTAACGAGAAAACCCAAAACCATATTATAAATTCAGACCCGGGATCTTAACATAAATCCTGACTTTTAGTATTTTTAGGCTTCACCAATTAACCCAACTTCTGTCAACATGAAATTGCCCTGCGATTTGGGGCCTTCTTAATGTCCATTCCGATCTGAACGAGCTTGGTTTTCGTTGAGCAACTGGGCCAAATCGTTGGCCCAGATTTTATTCAAGGTTATTTTGGTTTGCTTTGGCTCAGTATTGAACCCAAGGAAGCCAATTCTTAGACCTGCGGCTATTCGAATCCAATGGACCCTATTGATAAATGACTCTTCAGTAACATCTATCTGGTTTCATTATGCATTTCAATAAGTCCAAATTAACATTCAACACATTGAGGAATGCTAGTGTCTTATGATTTACAAAAATAGGATTCTTTAAACATTGAACTATAAGACTAAAACTAAATATACTATATTGAGTTTTTGATGAAGCATTTCTTACAATTCCAACAGCTGACGGTTCAATTACTCACGAAGCATAACTATATTAATGCTAATGACAGGTAAATGAAGCAACACGATGATTATCCCCATATGTTCGCCATAATTCGTAACTAAACTTAAACTAAGTTAAGTATACCTTACTGCTATTGGAACCTGCTACACTAGACTAATGTTTAAAAAAAAACAACTACATGATTATAGAATTCAGCAGTCTATTACAGGTCGAAAATCCAGAGCAGTCCAAAGTCAAGTTTTAAAGGAAACAGTCCTAATTATACAGTCATGTGTTTATTGTTCAGGTAATACAATCAAACGACTAACATTAACTATCATCTAATTACTTGTTCAACAGAAACGTTCAATGAGCAGAGATCTAAGAACAGTTCATTTCAATTCCCATTCGAAGCCACAATGAGGTGAATTTGAAGATATGTACCTGGAATTTGAAATACATAAGGAAAAGGAGAAATCAGCAGCAGTAACGAATAGGAGATCACAGCAATCACAACCAGCAGTAGTTCAATCCCAGAATTAATTTCAAATGAACCCAGCAGGTGTTTCACGCCAAATTAAACAGCAAACCAATCAAAATAGCTTGAATAACACCAAACGGATTTGAAAATGCACCCAGAATACACTTTGAAACCGCAACTACTAGAAATCGAGCTAGGAGAGGGAAATGACAACTGAAACTCAGAATCATCCTAGAAATTGCAATATAACAGTACTTTTGAGTTGTTTTACTGGCTTTTCTTTTGTTCTCTTTTTTTATATATATATATTCTGATTTCAGATCTGGAGATTATAGAGAGAGGATTTTTAGAGGGGGGTTTTGGAGACTCTACAAAATTGTTACTCAAGGTAAAAGCATGCCCTTTTATAGGCACAAAAGGTACAGCCTCAGATTTCAGTTTTTAACCATTAGTCCCTACCTTATTTTCAGTTTTTTTTTCTACTTACTTAATCTTTATTCCCTGACTTGTTACCCAAATTACCCCCCTAAGTTACCAAAAAATCTGATTTGAAACTTATCTAGAAAGTTCTAGTAGCTTCCAATTCAATTATTTAAAGATTCCCTTTCCCACATACCTAAAGCTACCCTGCACTTAAACTAGAATTACAGCTATAACCAAAAAATTTCCTAAACTCTGAATTGCCAACTATTGAAGAACAATCCCAATTAAACTCTTATTAAATCTAGTAATTGAACTCACATTAATGACCATACTAACTAAAATAATCCTAATAACTACTTGAACCAACACTGACTTTACAGAACAAAACGTACTTAACTAATTCAAATGGCTACTAATTGCTAATTGCTTTGAATTACTACTAAAAACAATTACTATTTTGGACACACCAAAACCCAACTATTGAAAGCCTAACTAAATCCTAATCCAATTACAACCCGAAGAAAGTACTATAAACAACTACATCAGAATTGAATCGAATCCAATTTAAACAATCAGAATTAACCAAGGCTAAACAATTAAACTAACAAAACGAAATCAAAATAAGCTAACGTGAACCAAATTAACTGAACAGATAAAAATTAATCCAAATAATTAAACGTCCTAGGTCTGAGGATTCAAATTGAATTGGAAGCAAAGCCAAACAATTGCAAAACACATAAAAAACAGAAAGAAAGAATTAAAAGAAAACTCACTGATTTCACTTCGAGACTCCGGTCAAATTTCCAAATTCAAACACGACCAACTCCGGCAAAATAAAGCTCGACTGATGACCAATTCACTACGAGGAAGGTTACGAGGGTCATCTGGTATCAAATTGGTGAAGTTTGGGGCAATTAGTGTTTTGGCCGGAAAACCTTTCGATTTGATATTCAAGGCGTTTCAGTCATATTCGAAGGAGGGAACTTAGGTATTTGAGATGAGGAGGCTGAGGGAGAATCTATGGTGTTAATTTGGCGGCCATTGGCGTAACTGGCGTAACTGGCGTCGTGGCCGGAAAAGCTTTGTGGAAAAGATTCGACGGGTTGGGCCGGGATTGAAGGGAACGGGTAGTGGATTCATGATGAGGGAGAAGAGGGGTCTCGTGGTGTTTATTTTTGGGTGGTTTGGGAGGGTTTAGGGTGGCGGCGCCGCGCGTGCACGGTGGTGGCGGCGCCTAGGGTTTGGCAGATTTGAGGCGATGGGGTAGGAGTCGAGCCATGGGGGTTGGGATTTGGAAAGAGAAGGACCTGGGGAATCTATGGTGTAATTTTCAGGGTCATTGGGTGAACAAAGCCGGCGGAGACGGTTTCCGGCGGCGGAATTGGGCGGAGCCGGCGACGGAGACGGGGTTGGGTGTGGTGAGGTTCTGAGAGACGGAAAGGGGTAGGGGGAAATCTCCAACATTTTTATATTTAAACGACCCCCGTTCTGAACCGTCCGATTGGATCAACCTCGACGGCCAGGATTTAAGACGAGTAAACGGCGTCGTTTTGGTTATGCAAGGGCAGGCCGGGTTTGCGAAATTGGGCTATGGACTGGGGTGGTTTTAATTGGTTTGGGCTTGTATTATTTGAACATAAAATGGCCCAATTTGGTCTTTCTATTAAGACATCTCCTTTTAAATTTATTTTCTTTTGTTTTCTCCTTTTATTCCCGTTACTTATTTTTGTATTTTATTTTGTATTTTCCTGAGTTAATATAAAAACGCAAAAATTAAAATGAAACCTAATTTACTTCTAAAACAAGCTAATTAATTCCTACAAATTTGATTAAATCCTATTTAAAAGTAGACTCAACAATTAACAAAAAATGCAAAAGTGGGCTATTTTTGTTATTTTCTTCATATTTGTTCTAAAAACAAATTAACCACTAATTAATCCTAAAATATGAAATTAAATCCTAAATGCAAATGTCAAGTGTATTTTTATTATTTTTCATATGAATAAAAATGCACAAATAAAATGCAAACAATTAACATAAAATGTCACAAAAATTCACCAAAATTGCAAAATAATGGAAGAAATCATTTTGTTTGAATTTTTGGGAATAATTCATTTAGGGCAAAAATCACGTGCTCACACCACACATATGTGTGTGTGTGTGTGTATATATATATATATATATATATATATATATATATATATATATATATATATATATATATATATATATATATATAAAACTGTTGCGGCGTGCAACCCGATCCAATGAATATAATATATTTGTTGCGGCATGCAACCCGATCCAGTATAATATCTGTTGCGGCGTGCAACCCGATCCAATATAATATCTATTGCGGCGCGCAACCCGTTCCAAATATACGACTTACAGTAATCATAACAAAAACCCCGGCAAGGGATTAAACATAAATTACTCTATCCCGGCAAGGGAACTCAACAACACAAGTATACTCGTCCCGGCAAGGGAGAACCAGCTATAACCAATCTCAATCAACTTCTAAACATCTCCATTATCCCCATTCCTAACTCATAAATAACTTCTACGAAAATAATCTAAGTCTTTGCTCAATATCACGGATCTACTCACAATTTACAACCATAGAATTACTCAAGAATACAACGAATATCAATTTTAGACTCACGGTCATGCTCGACACCGACGTATAGATACTCTTCACCATCCCTATACGTCATACTCCACAAGAGACACATAACAAATATGACTCAACTCCTAATCCCTCAAGCTAAGGTAGACCAAACACTTACCTCAAACTTCCATGGCCAATTCAATCCTCAATAGCCGCCTTTCCTTTCTAATTCGGCTCCAAATCAATTGTATCTATACAATAATGACTTCAATATATCAATAAATGCTAAACAATGCGAACCCAATGCCTAATTATAGCTTTTCCATCAATTTTCCCAAAAACTCAAAAATCGACCCCGGGCCCGCTTGGTCAAAACACGAGGTTCGAACCAAAATCAAATCACCCATTCACCCAGGAGACCGAATATATAATTTGTTTTCAAATTCGACCCCAAAACGAGGTCTAAATCAAGAAAAATCAAAAAGCCCTAACTCTACCCAAATACCCAATTTTCTACCTTAAATCACATGTTTTAGGCCTAGGATTTCAATAGATGTTGAAGGAAATGAAAGAAAATAAGCTAAGAATTACTAACCCAAGAGGTTTTGGTGAAGAATCGCTTCAATGGTCGCCTAAGAGCTTGGAGAAGAAGAGATTTTGTGAAATTTCTAATGAATCCCGTAGCTACTGTTTTCTGAAGTTTAAAAATTTAACTGGGCGAAAATGCTCTATGCGATCGCGAAGAAGGCCCTGCGTTCGCGTAGGGAAAGGAAAGTTGCCCATTGCGATCGCGGACAGTGTATTGCGAACGCATAGAAGAAAATGGGCTCCATTCCGGGTTTGGCTTTTATGCATTGCGATCGCGGAAGGGAAATGCGATCGCATATAACAAAGGGTGGCTACCATACGCGATCGCAGGTAAATCTATGCGACCGCGTAGAACAAACAGGGCACCTGGAAACTAACTCTATGCGATCGCAGAAAGGCATATGCCATCGCATAGCACTGGATATCAGAACACCAGAACTGTTATTTTCTGCAACTTTTCTAAGGCTAAAACAACCCCGAAACACATCCGAATCACACACGGGCTCTCGGGGCTCCTAACCAAACACATGAACCAACTCAACAACATCATACGAACTTATCAGTGCGATCAAATCGCCTAAATAATATTATTATCAACAAATTAAACCTCAAATTCAAAGCATTTTTCCAAAACTTCATCAAGTTCCAAATTTAGGATTTCAAGTCCGAAACTCGTCAAACTACGTCCGATTTTAACCAAACTTCACAGAAAGGACTTAAACTATATATAAGACCTGTACCGGGCGCCGGAACTTAAATACGGGCCCGATACCATCGCTTTCTAATCAAGTTTCATTTCAAATTTCCTTAAACATTTCCAGAAAACAATTTTTCTTAAAAATTCATTTCTCGGGCTTGGGACATCGGAATTCGATTCCGGGCATACGCCCACGTCCCATATTTTCCTACGGACCCTCCGGGACCGTCAAATCACGGGTCCGGGTCCGTTTACCCAAAATGGTGACTAAAGTCAAATTTATTCATTTTAACATCAAAACTTAGCATTTTTCACAGAATTTCATATTTAAGCTTTCCGGCTACGCGCCCGGACTGCGCACGCAAATCGGGGCGACTCTAAATGAGATTTTCAAGGCCTCGGAAGCACAAAATTCATTTAAAACAGGTGATGACCTTTTGGGTCGTCACAACTTTTAACCATAAACACTTGTTCTTCCACAAAAAACTTAGCCAAACACCTCACGTTGAGGGGAAAAAAATACTTTTTTGTGAAAAAAACACTCTTCGCCCTGAAAGAAGCTTAGCCAAACAGGCTTGTTTGAGATAGGCCTTCTTTTAGAAAAGGTAGTCATACGATAGACTTTAACTGTTTTTTGGGACTACAGGGATTTTCAAGAGACATTTTGAAAAGAAACTTGATATTTTAACACGAATAGCTAATAGCTTTTGAAATTATATGTTGTGAAATAAAAGGTCGAATGGGAATAGCTTGCGAAAGACCTATGGCTTATGTTGAGGGATCACCGGACCCGTAAACTTCGGCATAAATCTTGTATATGTGTATATCTTGAAAATGGTTAATTTAAGCTTGCGTTTGGCCATACATTCCCAAATTTATTTTGAAAAATCTGATTTGGGTGAAGTTTGGTTTGAAGATAAAAATGTGTTTGACATAAGTTCTCAAAATATATTTCACTTTAAAAAAAATGAAATAAGACTTATACCCACAACTTCTAAAAACAATCACAAAATACCCAATAAAACCTTTATCAATAACATTTATTATATTATCGAAAACTATAGTCCTGAACATAAATAAATTTGGTACAAAATTATTATTTTTATAATGAACTACATAATACACTATCAGTAACCGAGAGACCGAAGTAGCATTATTACAAAATAATAAATGGTGGGCTCTTTTATAAAATATAAAAGTTTGGGACAATTTTTAAAATCGGAAGCTTACACAAATGTCTCAAATGAGTCTCAATTTACCAACCTCTAGCCATTAGTCATAGACTTACCAAAACTAGCCAAGTAAATATAAAAATTAAAAACCAAATAAATAAGGTTGTTTCTCTCAAAGAATCACATGCAAAAATCACCTTCCATATTTTTAAGCGTGATTAGCGACATTAGATGAAAGACGAAAAGGAAATTTCATGAATGAGGTAGCAAATAAGGTGATGAAATAGAAAAACAAATATACAATATTTCAAAAAATCTAAGCAAAAAAGGAACTTTTTCAATGGGTATAGTTGAAATTCATTGAAAATATATAGATTAAGTCAATATACAAAATTTGAGGAAGATTGGAGGTAATTTGGACTGTTTTGTATCAAAATTCGTAATTAAATCGAGTTCAAAAAATTCTTCTGCGACACATGTATCACGCATGTATCGCACATACAGGTATACATGGATAAACATGTGATACACAATTGATACAAATATGATACATATGTGGTACACAAATGATACACAGTGTGATACCTTTTCATGTTCAGTTTTACTTCGAATTTTCAATTCAAACCACCTCAAAACTTCACCAAAGCATCCCAAAACTGAGATTCAAGCTCCTTACATGTACCCAATCTATTCTAATAACACCCACTCAAAATAAAGCAAAAATTTGATATTTTTTTCCTACAAATAGCTAATTGGCTAATATTAGTAATATTTTATGAATTGACCAATTTTTTGTAATGAGCTACTTGTAAATGGACATAGCTGATAGTTTCCCTTTTAAAAAATGTAATAGTGATATTTTGGGCCAAACCCAGCTCTTCTTGAGCTGGTTTTGGATTTTGGGAATTCGCGAAAATGTAGATAAAATCTAAGGCCAAACATGTATTTGCCAAAAAAACCCAAATATATTTTAGCAAAATCTATGACTAAACGGGTCCTAAATCACTTGGCACTCTTAATGCTAAAAACCTTTAGGGGGCACTGATTGTACAGAGTATTGTGCCCCCCTCGCATTAAATCCCCGAGTCCGCCTCTGGGCTTAGAGATCAAGTTCTCAAAAGAAAAACATTATTCAGTGTTTACATACTCAGGTCTTTACTCTTTGTAAAGCAAAATTACCAGAAAGAAACAGAAAATAAAGGAAAGAAAAGCGAATCTACTCCAGCATAATTTAAAGATCTCTGTGAACCGAAATGCAGTGTACTCAAATTTCATACTAAACAAAGTTGGAATTGCATAATATACAAATAATAATACTATATGTAATTACAAAAACAAGCAACATATCCAGACAGGGATTTCTTATTGCATGCCTGATTTTTGTACTTACAATAGAGTTGTAAAAGAATGGAATGCAGTCTTTCAATGCAAAGTACATCCATTGTACAGCTCGGTACACAAAGTATCCCGCATTCACGCAGGGTTCGAGGAAGGGCCGCACCCTAGGGGTGTGATGTAGACAACCTACCCTAACGCAAGCATTAGTGGCTTCTTCCACGGCTCGAACCCGTGCCCTATAGGTCATACAAAGACAACTTTACCATTGCTCCAACGCTCCTCTTCAATAGTAAAATATTGTCAAAAGTTCTTGGACACATACAAAGTCTGTCAGCAGTTATCATCCCCAGAGAAAGAGCCAAGCTCCAGATCTTGTCGCTATCCTGCGCATGCAAATGTACAAAAAGTTAGGAAGCTTTCAGTGTCACCAGTAATTTGGTTTTCAGTAAAAGAGAAGCTTGTGCTAAGAATGATTTTCACCCTTTTCTCATTACCATAAAGAATCAATAAATGGCAAATTACTTCAGAATCCGACACGAGTCATAAAGATGGATAGTGCAAGTGCAACCCTTTAGGCCCAACAAAATATGACCTGATGCAAAAAAAGAAAAGGATGCTCCATGGTGACACCATTATCTGTAAACAAAAATGTAACTTGTGAGCTTTTCTCCCACAAACTACCAGTTTCCAGAAAGATTGGCAAATAATCAAAAGTAAAAAACAAAGAGTTCTAAATTGTAAGTGTTCAAGTCTCCAGTAGTATCCAGATGACTAGATGAGCTCAGGTAAAGAAGACTGCTGATAAAATGGTCTAGTTAAAGAGTACTAAATCGAGTAGGCAGAATTAATAACTTCAGATGCTCTAAAGTAGAAGCCATCAAAGAGAAATGCTAAAGAAATGATAGGCTGGCCCCGTATATCAAAAACATATACATGTAATACTCGCGTGGTAGCAGCTGTGCAAACACACTTGCGAGAATGGCGTTCAAACCACGTCACCTGTTTACACGTGCTTTAGGACAGCAAGAAAATAGAATGCAGGGAAATGAAAATGAATAGTCAACGAAAACTAGCACCATGGCCCATGACAAAGAGTAACAGCTATTTTATGAGTTTCTGCATAGTCAGCTTACAAAGAACTATGCAGGGATAAAATCATGAAACTTTGCTGAACATCCAAGAAAAATTCAATACTATGTATAAGAACCTTGAAATGATTAGATACCCCATGTTCCTAAATTGGCACTTTTGAAGAGAGAATCATCATTTTACTTTTTGATGAGTTGCAAACATCATGAAGTCATTGAAGATAGCTCATCGTTACAAATAATACTATTCTTGTAGAGGATGTTGCAGTTTCATCCTAGTCTGCTATCCATGCATACTTAGGAACTAACTCGTACCTTCATTTGATATCACTCAAATTTTGGATCAAGTCAGTAAAAGCAATGAAATAAAGGAAAGTAAATTCTTTTGTATTCATAGAAACTTAGACTAAGATCCATATAGATGATATCTACTGGTTGGAAAAAGGATATAGTCTTGTTACTACGTTGATTTTGAACCTATTGCTTTTCTAGGATTATTTTGACCTTATTATAGATTTATATGCTAGTAATAATATAGAGAACTTTTAATATTATTATTATTATTATTATATTTATATAATTTTTACTTACTTTTTACAATTATTTTTATTTGGCATGATGATGACATGAGTTGAGCTTAAATAGAGAAACATGTTCAATGAGGATTCATATAGCCGACCCTAACTGGTTTGGGACTAAGGCTAAGTTGTTGTTAGAAACTTAGACTAGTATAACTTCAAGTTTCGGGCTTTTGAAAATAAATAATTGCTGAGCCGAATTTACATCTCCAATCATGGAGTCTCCTTTTGTCTTGAACTTTGTCACTAAATTGACCAAGCAATTAAATCAGGAAAGTGAAGCAACTGAAATTGCCCCTGCTCCTCCCTGCCTTTTGCTTTCCTCAGAAAGAAAACGTAAAAGTAATAAAGTAACAGAGAGAGGTGCTTTGATAATGTTTAAGGACTCGCTTTGTCCTACCCATGTAACAATAGGACTTCCATATGAATCCTCTTGCAAAAATCTGTTTAAAGACTGTACAAGACCAGCTCTGTAACTGTGTTCTAGACAACCATTAAGCTTAAACATAATAAATATTTGGTGAACACTACTCCTCAAGCAAACTAGGGATAACAAATATCTGTCTTTTCATTTCCTTAGAGATGTGAGAGTAATGCACAATAATTTATTTTAACTCATGGTAAAGAAAGTAGTTTTATTTCTGAAGTAGCAAAAACGATCTCCACTGTCAAAACCATCAAAATCAATTGCCAAGTGACAGACTTTCCATATGTCCTTATTCCACAAAATTATCATGCAGATTCAACATGGATCAATCGAAAAAAGGGGAAAAGAAAGAAATGCGTGATCCTACTTGCCTGGCAACAGCTAATCTATCAGCAAGTAGAGAAGTTGCTAGCTAAATCTGCAAGCCGGTCTGCAAGGCTTTATGAACGTGATCCCAGCAGCCCAGCCTTGCCGCTAATGCTACCAAGGTTAGAAAATATTGCAGTTATTAACGAAAGTAATAGCAGGAAACTTAAACCGCAGATAAGAAGAAATTACACTTTTTTACCTATCGGAAGACGACAAACATTCAAGTGACAAATAATGGGACTAACACAACGCTGGCTACACTATTGCAGAGTACATTTGAAAGGGGAAATAAGTAAATCTAGAATATTATTCACTTGCAGGGGAGATTTCTCAAACGCTGGACGCACAATGGAAGAGCACATGACCACTAGATTTATGTATCTTTGCATTATTTGGTCACTGTTTCATTAATTTTTTAAATGAGCAGAAGGAATAAAATCATTTGGAGCTGATCACAATAAAAGACCAAATAAGACCATGTTCCAACATCTTCGTCGAAATAATACAGTACTCCAGAATTGGGTTTCATTTTCCAGTACATTCATTGTGATGGGAATCATAGGGTGTCAAATATTAATTTACACATTAGCCATCACATGAAGCAAAAATAACTTCCGGTCTCATCTTGTGTCTTGCCTATAGCCAAAAATCATGATCACAATGTTTCACGTTTTTTTACAAGGGCAGTGCTTCATGCATATTACAGAGTAATACTTAACACTTCTATTACGATCCTCTAAGGAAATATAATCTTCTACTTTTAAACTTAGTAAGATATATTTATGTAGTATGATTATCCAAATCATAAACAACTGAGAATCTAATATCCCTCAACTAACTGTTAACCAAAATCTGAAACTATATGGTTCGTACCCTGCCGCAGACAAAAGTCTCGCATTTAAGTGGAGGAGAATAGAGGGGCGGACCCCATTATCCACCGAGTTTCGAACGTGCACCATCGGCCCTCAAGGATTTCTTGGTTATCGAAAAAAGGTATGGCAATTGAACTTCCAGAATTGAAGCTTTATAAAGCAAAACATTGTTAGGACATGCCTTGAAACTCCTCATAAGACCAGCAAATTTACCAGACACTTCCAGGGTACATGCGTGGGCAGACTACTCAGGAACTGAAATTAGGTGGTGTTAGAAAAGACAGTTTCTCAACCATTCATTTCATTCCAATCAACTTATAGGTCAAGTGATATGCAACTTAAACAAAGTCAGAAATTCAAATAGATTTCAGGAATTTGACTTCTTACTTCTAAAAGTTTGAGAAACAGGTTCAAGAGAAGAAGTTTTGACAGATTAGAAGAGTAGGTAACTAGCAAGAAGATTAGAAGCACCCCAACCCAAACACCCATGGTCGCTTTCCACTATAGAAGTGGCCAACTCCTCCCAAAACGACCCCTCCCTACAGACCCGTACACTCTTTCAAAACCCTATCATGAACTCTATGTTTCTTTTACTTTGATTACCTCCAATTGTCTCGTCCCATAGAAGTATTATGTCCCTAGCATTCTCACAAGCCGGAACGGTGTCGTACTTAATCCACATCCCTCCCCAAAAAGTTCGTGTAATAGCATCTGATGTAACCATCATTTTAGTTTCCTGCAAGCATAGTAAATACGCGTTCTAATTCCCTTAACCCCGCCTTGATGGTGACCCTTTTGTTTGGGTCATGCATCCCCCTTACAATTCAAGATATAGTCTTAATACCCATAAGCTACTTATCCTTCAACCTATCCCCCTTCTCCTCTCAATGCCACCCCTCTCTTTCCCCCAATGCCTCCTATCATACACCAAAAGGTTACCTCTTCCTTATTGAGATTCCACTAGCCTCCTTCCCATTCCCACCCTTCTATCCCCTTTCCCATCATCACGACTCTTATAAACTCTTGTTCTATGTTTAACAACTCTATGATCTTGTCCTCCTTCCCCTTGAACTAAACACCTAAGAGTTCCCCAAACCTTAAGAATCTACCACCCACCTATTTAGTCATACTCTTTCCTCCTTCTATGATAACTAATGGGCGAGTATTTTCGTCTACCTCTACACTTGCCCCCAATATACACCCTCTCCCATAAGAACCCTTCTTTATCCCAACCATCTCCCCATTTTCTTACACCAACTCAAGGTTTTCCAAGCTGAAGGTTTTAGGTGGTTGTCTCAATAGTCTACAAATGGTTGGAAATCCTTGACGAGCCTTAGTTAGCTTGTCCCACTTCTCATTATAAGCAACTGCCTTCCCCCTGCTCATTTTATAATTTTGTGCTCCCGACGAGTCACCACTGATGTTACCCCTTTGGCACTAACTAGTTTCCTCTCTACAATAACAGCACTAGAGTTATGCTCCCTAGCCTCCCTTGAGTAGAGAAGAGGCCAAGGGCTTTTGACCCAACCCTAAGACATGTGACCACTCTTTGTGTTTTAGTAACCCGATTCAATATAGTCCTCCATGTCATAAACCTAATTCAAGGGCACTCTAATCTTTTTGCCATAGTTTCTAAATTTCTAAGTTGCTTGGGCTTGGGTGCGGGTGTTACGGGTTCGGATCTAGAGGTCGGATCCTTCATGATCTAAATTATAAGATTCGGGGATACGGATCCAGGTACGGATACGGGTGCGGCGATTTAGCTAAAATAATTCAAATATTTAAAAATAGAGTTATAGAAATATGTCTAAATTATGAGACATTATGTGAAAAACTTGCAAGGTATTCGAAAATATTAAACATGAGGAGAATCCTAGAAGGAAATAAAAGGAAAAGGACTGACATAGAAACTTCTATATATAAGGTATTTCATTTTCTCCAGTATCTATCCCGAATTCCTCTGTCGATTTTGGTCAACGTACCCAAAATTGGTTGACCAGATCCGGTATGGATCCTACACCCACACCACCCCACGTCGTGTCGACACGGGTGCGATACCGAAAGTAAAGAGTCCGAGTAACTTAGCTAAATTCTTCATCTCCCCCAATTTGAACTGACCGCCAAATTTACCCCTAAACATGCCCGTTCTCGGCATTTCCACCGTATTTGCCAACCATGAGAAACTCCCCCTCTTTTATGCACTGCCTCTCTCTCTCCCTCGTAATCCCTTCCCTCTCTCTTCCCTACCCGACAATCTTCTCTCACACAAGAAAGGCCTTAGTGTAAAACTCTGAAAATAACCAAACTTTGTACCACCCATCATCAACTACTACCGACTTAGGTATATTACCACCATTCCTCACCAAAACACTAACCCTTGACATGTCATGCTTGCTACATATAATGTCTACAAAACCCCAAACATGTCCCCTACTTTCTTGAAAAAGTCGAAACACAACACGTGTGCTCGTATGTGCAACTACATCGCCGCCAAACCTAGTGTCAACACATCCTAACATCTCACTCCATCTTTCAACCTTTAGAAAATTTCCATCAATCCATCTTTGGCCTTCAGAAAATATTATCGAGGTTTGCTTGTAGCTAGTGAATCTAAAAGGAAAACTCAGTGTCACAATAGGGTGACACTTGTCAAGCCAGAAGCTAGCTCTCATGCCTCTAGCGCCTATATGTAATAGCCTTTGGTGAGCCAACCCACTTTCCAACAATCCTGAACCAATATGTCCGCAGAAAGCTCTTCCTCCTATTGGTATACTTGTTTGACACCTTAAATCTTAGTTCATTGCAACCATTTACTCTCAGACAATTCTCATCACCCTCCATCTTTGGCCAGGTCACACCATCCTTAGTTATGAATTTTCTTGACTCCAAAGAGAAGAAAGAATCCCCTTCTCTAGCCATTTTCCACTCTCCAAACACTGAAATAGAGGGGGGAAAGCCGGTAGAAAAGCTGAAGATTCACCTCTTAGAAGAAAATACATCGCCGGAAAGTCAACGAAGGTGGGCTTACGCGCTGGCGCGTTGGCTTCACATAGGGGCGTGTGGACATCCAACGTAGGTCTGGTTTGTGGAGTCTTAGTCACTTGCCTCCTGCTATCTCGGATATGTTGCCGGTGGTTGGAAAGTTTGACAGTTCTCCTCGAACTCTCACCTCACTGTTTTGCTCCGGAGAAGCCATCCTTAGGTAACTACTAGCAGGCAGTCCATAATAATTTTCCTAATATAACAATTAAGATTCAAGGAGTACAAACTAGAAAATAAAACTTTAAAACAAATTAAATGGGATTATTCTAATTATGAAAAAATCATAATATCTTGAGTCCTTGACGATTAGCCAAGATATAACTTCAGAAGACAGTGCAACCTCCTAATATTCAAGGAAGAGGTACAAGGTTATTCTCCTCTTCTCTTTCAACATATTTATAGACCTCCCAATCAATCTTCATATTCAATTCACCGAGTCAAAAGTGCAGAGAGGAGAAAACAATGCACAAATCACATAGTTTCACTTTTCCACTGGAATGCAATAATCAAGTAATGTAGGAAGCATACAAGCAATCAAGAGGAGATTGGGAGATTCCCAAAGAGAGGATTATTGTATTATGGTTGCATTTTTTGCAGTTCTAAACTGAGTAATATCTTGTCAATCAGTCACGAGGAGCCTAACCTATAGAAACTATTTCCAAAAATGTGCAAGAGACCAGAAAGGTCATTCCAATAGATGGATACAGGAAAAAAACAAAAAAGAGACTAGAAGAAGAAGTTTCTAATCTCTTTGAAGTTCAGGTTTCGATAATTCGTTAGAAGATTTATATTGAATGCTACACAATTTCAGAAATGTATTACACCAAATTCCTCAAAGTCTTAATATAACACAGAATCATTCTAGCGTTTTAAGCAGAAGTAGCAGAAGGTAACAGTATTGGAACACTATTTCCAAAGATATTTGGTGGATCATTTGGAAGGAAAGAAATGCAAGATTCTTCATATACAAGAGGGACAATATTGCTATCTCAAACACGAATTTATTATTTTTTTTGCTTAACTTTTATTTCATCGGTATGTTTTTGCTTAAACTTGGCCACAGCAAATGTTTTATAGCCCGTTGCCATGGTAGATTTCCTTAGCTCTTTACACTCTCTTTAAACTTGTCTCTTTTTAGATGTAACTTCTCCAGCTGTTGCTGATATGCATCAATATCTCCACATGACTTGTCAAAAACAAAGTAGCAGAAGGTAACAGTACTTACATTTGTCACCAATAGTCACCACATGAGCATTTCCCATCCTCAAAACGATGAAATCGATTGTTATCCCTCACTATAATTACTCTTCTGGTGCACTTAGAAATAAACTTTATTGCATTGTGACAATCTCCACATACACGCAAGTTTTTCATAACTCTAATAGGCCTTTCAGGTGGAAAGGTGATAAGTGCAAAAGCAATGGCTAATCTTTCACTGTGATACCTGATAGCCTCACTCTTTTCCTGGCCAGCTACCTGTTGCAATACATAGTTTGTGTCTGCAACATACCCAGCTTGCTCTATGTAATCACCTAATTCATCCAACTTCTTATATATCTCCTTAGACTTCAAATGAGATCTATCGCCAGCAGCAAATGTGTGGACTTTATTTCCCTCCTCAACCCAACTCAAACCAGTTTCCTTTTTCACACCTCTGTCTCTAAGCATTTTCCTTGCTTTGGCAGCCTCTTGATATCTACCAGCAGCAGCATATGCATTGGACAGTAGCACATGTACGCCTGAGCTAACAGGACCCAACTCAAAGACACTGTCAGCCACATAAGCTGCCAATTCTGTGTTTTTGTGGATTCTACAGCCAGTCAATAGAGCTCCCCAAACAGACTCTGTTGGTTGCATCGGCATCTCCTCAATAACTTGAACGGCCTCTTGCAATTTTCCAGCTCGTCCAAGGCAGTCCACAAGGGAAGCATAATGTTGATCTCGTGGCTCAACTCCGTGCTTCTTCATCAAATCAAAGTAAAATTTTCCTTCTTGAACCAGCCCAGCATGGCTACAAGCATATAGAACACATAAAAAGGTAATAAAATTTGGCTTCATTCCAACACTCTCCATTTGTTTAAACAAGTCAAATACTTTTCTAGCGTGCCCGTGCTGAGCACAAGCAATCAACATCGCGTTCCACATTCCTAAATTCCTAAGCGGAACCTCATCAAACACACGATAAGCGCCTTCCACAAGACCACACTTGGAGTACAAAGATATCAAGGCACTCCCAACAAAACTCGACAAATCATAGCTCGTTTTCAAGCACAAACCATGTATTTGCTTCCCTAATTCGAGCAAGGTGGAATTCCCACACACCCGAATCACACTCGAAAAGGTAAAGTCATTGACATCCAAATTTTCACCTAAAGCAAGCTTGAAAAGCCTCAAAGCTTCCTCATCCTCAGCCATTTGAGCATACCCGTATATCATTCCACTCCAAGAAACCACATTTCTCTCAGGCATTTGATCGAACACCTCCCGAGCAATCTCAATCTTCCCGCATTTGGCATACATATCCACCACAGAACTCCCTACAAACACATCAGACTCAAATCCAATCTTCAAAGCAAAGCAATGAATCGATTGCCCAATACGATAATCAGAAAGAATCCCACACGCTTTCGTCGCGCAAGGGAAAATATGATCATCAGGCCTAACCCCATTATGCAACATTTCACGAAAATACTGTAAAGCAAGAATTGGTTGTTCATTCTGGGCAAGAGAAGAGATAACTGAACTCCAAGTAGTGGAAGACTTGAAATGGGTTTCATGGAAAACTTGTGCGGAATCAAGTGGGCGTTGGAGCTTTGAGTAGAAGTTGATTAAGTGGTGGGAAACAAGTGGGATTATTTGAATGCCTGATTTGATTATATGTGCGTGTAATGCGAGCCCTTTAGGTAAGGATCTTGATTGGGTTAGGGACAAGAGATTGTTGCATATGGTTCGGAAGTTGAGTTCGAAATTTTGTGGGTTTAGTGAGGGTTTTGGGAAATGGGAATGGGAGAGTGAAAGGTGGTGGGTTGTTTCTTGAACAGGTTGATGCACGAGTGGGTAGCTCATGAGAATGCAACAAGTAAATGGCTAAAGAGATATGAAAATGAGGATTTTGAGTTCCTACATGAAGCTTCGAAGTGTAAAAAGAAAGGACTTGGGCAATGACTTTACGTATTCTTTGTTTGGGTCCTTTCCATTTTATTCTTCCGTTAGTCGTTCTACTTCCTAGGGAACACACAAGACAGGAGACTCCTCCATTGCAATTTACAAATGTAACAAGTTTGTTTACGCGTAAAATGGTACACTTAGAATATGTACATAAGTGAACTAATTTGATCCAGAAATAAATAAACAATTGAAGAATAATACGATACTTATCCTCAGAATGTAGATAAAATAGCGGAAATAACGATTCGGGGAGCAAGACTTCCGGTCACAGCAATGATGAGATCAAAAACTAAGAAAGTAAATGATATTAAGCTTTGTATAGAATGTAGTATAAGTTTGCCACAAAATTCATGTCCTTCACAATGATAGTTGAACGCTCTATTTATAGCTGTGTCGAGGGAAAGAGGTCCTAGGATCGTTCCCTCCTTTAATGTCAATTATGAGGGCCATTGATGAAGGTATAACGGTTGAAATAAATGCCAAAATTTTTATAACGGGCTATCACTCTTAATGTTGTAGAATATTCTCTATTAAATGTTACCGGACGCAAAGTATTTATTACACCTTTATGAACTGTCACGACCCAAACCGAAGGGCCGCGACGGGCACCCGGTGCCTTACTCAACCGAGTACCAACGTAACATATCTTTCTTATCATACTATCAAGGGTAAATGAGATAGAAAACATGTCATGAGATAATAAGAATAAAACATAAGGGAATACTCAACATATGATGACCGAACATGATATACAAACTTATACATGTGACATACGGGCCTATAAGGCCGACATGACCATTTGTAAACTCAAGACATAGGCCAACAAGGCCATACAAGTATCCATACACCTGACATCTGTCTACAAGCCTCTAAGAGTACATAAAATCATAAAGGTCGGGACAGGGCCCCGCCATACCAATCAATACATATCCAAAGCATACTGACCAAATAGGCAACTCCGGAGCAAGTGGAGTACACCAACACCTTCGCTGAGCTGATAGCCTACTAGGAGGAATGTCAACCTGTCTATCGGGACCTGCGGGCATGAAATGCAGCGTCCCCAGGCAAAAGGGACGTCAGTACGAATAAAGTACCGAGTATGTAAGGCAGGAAAGCATAAACAAGATCAGTAACGTAAAGAGAGATAGAGGAGATACAACCTGTAACATCTGAGTGCGTCTGGGGGCTACTGACATGAAATGCATAATACATATATATACATAAGCTTTTAAAAAAATACGCCTCTGTGGGCATCATCATCATCATATCATACCCGGCCTCAAAGAGGACTCGGTAAAAACATACCCGGCCATCATAAGGCTCGGTAGAATCGTACCCGGCCACGTGGAGCTCGGTAAACCCAACTGATCAGTGGTTGCACAATAGGTGCCATACCCGGCCGACTATAGCGCGGCTCGGTAAGGTAAAGTAGATACATATATAATGCATGCTGGACTCATGGAGTCACGTTCTAAACCTTTTGGAGTGACATAAGGTCATTGCACCATCGATTAACATTATGTACATCATACCATCAATATGAACTTCACTAGGACTAAAGGATCATATATACTTTCTTGGAATAACTTTGTAAGGAAAGAATAACATGGACAACCTTAGTTGCTAGGAGTAGATTCATTATGAAATAGCGTATCGTTTATGTTCGTTTCACTTTAGATCATGCCAAAAGAATGAAGGAAGAGCCTTAACATACCTTGTATATACTGCCCCAATCTCAAGCTATGCAATTTTCACAACTCCTTAGTCTACAATAAGAGAAACGATACTGTAGTTATCATTCAAGCGTCATAACTATTATGTATCGACCACAACCTATTTTACGATGAAACGGACAGCACCTCCCCTATATATATGACTTCACACAATTCCAAACAATCACCAAACAGCCCAAACAACATCAATAATAATCATATTGAGCCTCCCAAAACAGTCCACGCACAACCTAATCACTTCATACATACGACGGCCACCGTAGTCGTGTCAAACGACTCGGAAATGTTACAAAGAACTACCAGCCCACAACCCTACATCTATATGGTGTTTTCCCACATCCTTCCTCCTCCAAAACTCCACAAAACAGTAGTAAAACACGCAGCCCAACAGCAACACAAAACAGTCCGCTACAAGTGAATAACTCGAACTCACGGCTTCCGATCACCATCCCGTGAGTTCTTACATGTATAGAACGAATTACCATGAATTCACAGAAGAATAAATGTATGAAAAAGAGCAGTAAACTCACCTTACTTGTTGGATAACTCATCCCTTCCCTTGGTTCTTCAAACTCTAGGTTTTGCCCCCAATTAGAACTTGAAAGAGAGGGAAAATCGATTAGGGTTTGTGGATAATTTTTGGGAGGAAGTTTGCAGGGGTTTAGGTCTGGTTATTTGTGATATATAATGAGGGTTATATTGCAGGATATAACCCTTTAAATGGGCTCTTTGGCCGACCCGAAATTTCCTATTTTTGGGCTATCATTTAATCAAGTAGGTGACACACCTACTTGTCACCTAGCAGCTTGTGCAGTCTCGCAAAAATGCCTGTATCTCTCTACTCCGATGTCGTATTGATGAACGATTTAATGCGTTGGAAACTAGACTCATAGATCTTTAATTTGATAGGTAGATCATCCCCTAATTCCAAGTATTTTGGGAGAAAAACTCAGTTACATTTGACCTAATTTTCAGCACATTTATGAATGGAACTTGTGATGACCTTTTTCCAACTTTTGTTCCACAACTCGCTTGACTTCAAAACATAACACCAACTATCGTACGACTAAAACGACTCATAATATAATCTCCTTATAATGTTAATAACCCTAGTATCACCCCAAAAGTACATGGTAAAACATTCCAACTTGTCGACTTTCGACGAAACTTATTTTCTTCAATTCGTTTAGCTTCTAAGCCTTCAAACCCTCTTGCTACTTGGTACTAATGATCTTAAATATTTGTAACCTCCACGTTAACATGATTAACTTACTTTGTTTTCTTCCAAATATAATCTCATTTTCGAGCTTACATCAATGACTTACGACGTACTCTCACGTATGAAAACTCGGGGTGTAACATCACATTCCCTTCCAGGGACAAGCGAAATTGCTGCGTCCAGTGACCATCTCCGTCTTGGGTTCCACATGTCCCTCCTTTAGATGACCACGTGTCATATCATATTTTTTTCTATATAGATAGTCCCCCTGGTTCCCTGTGACACAATCTTGTGTTACCGGAAAGTTGGTAGAAATACTCCTCTTGGCAGGAATTACTATAATTCTCTTTGCAGGCTTCTGTCAGTTGATTAGACGCACGTATCTTCGCATTTAATGTCCCGAACACGCGTCATCCCACGATTCAGCACAGCCTTTGCCGATTATCGAGGTAATCATTGCCATGAATTTAGCCGCCAAAAATTTACTTATACGCATCACCCTTCTCCTATGCACTTCATAATTTCTCAAACTTGCATCTTTGTTTTCCATCTTTTCTCTAATTCTCTTCGAACCAAAACCCTTCTTCTTCTTATTCAATGGCTTCTTCTTCCAAACGCTCTGGCTCTTCAAAGAAAAAGAGCAAGGCTGAGGATTCTGCTCCTCCAACGATAGGTTCCATTATCCCCCGAAGTTTTAACACCACAAAAGACTTCGAAAAGAAACTCTCTACTGCTAACCCTCATTCATGGGCTGTCACTAGGTATCCTTCTTCAATTCCCCTTCCAGTATTCCTACTATGGAGGAAGACTGCCGTTGCCATGAGTTGGACATCATTGCTCCAGATCTATCGGAGTGAGTGACCCTTATCAGGGAAGGTTTTACATATTTTTACACGTATCCCTTTACTTTGGGTGCGTTTTCTTTGAGCGGAGAGCTTGATTTCGTGATTGCGGAGTTTTTCCATTGCTACCAACTATGCTTGGCACAGGTGAGCCCTTTAGCGTGAAGGACGGTTGCCTACCTTCGACCCCTGTGCCAGGAAACTGGAGAAGAGCTATCATTAGCTCGTATGATGAATCTTTACTCCCCCAAGATTTTCCGGGAAGACATGATAAACCTCTGCAAACGTGGCCACCATGCTTTGCTGACTAGCATGGATGATGATAGCGACCGTGGGTGGACGGAACGGTTCGTTGCAATTGCTACCAATAATATCATTCCGTCAACGGCATCATCCTTTTCGGCCGCTTGGAACCATGCCCGTAAGACCTTTATTCAGTATATATTTCGCTAAATACTCTTCTATGCCTATATTGACTCTTCATCCTTCGTATGTTTCAGCAACTCGATGGACCCCACCGGCGGTGGAAGGCCTGGACCAGTGGGTTCAGAAGATCTTGGACGTTACGACGCCCAAAACTCGTTTGTGGAAAGAACTGGCCCTTAAGTACGGGTGGAAGTCCAAAAATCATGGTAATTTAAACTCACCTTATTTCAATTTTTCATGTGATGAACTTGACTAATTTCTTCCATCTTTTTCTTGAAATCAGGTCTACCTGCAGGCTCAGTTGTTCTCCCCGAGGAGGACGTTTTGGCTGATACTGCTGATGCGGCGAGGCTGCTTCAGGAGGCGCTTACTCGAGCAGGTGTCTCCGAGCCTGCTTCTGGCACAGATATTTCATTAGGGATTCCCCGGTTGGAGAACAAGCAACCAAAGAGAAAGCATTTCTCTGCGGCCAGAGAAAAGAATAAGAGGGCGAAGACTACTACCCCCGTGTCATCTCCGAAAGTCATGATCACTAGCCCTCCTCCTAGGCCGGTCATAGATACCATGATGATTGAAGATGATGGAGAAGCAGTGATGATAGGGCTTCTCTACACAGAAGGCGACATTCATCATCAACTCAACAGAATGTTCCGTCTGCTGAGTTAACTACTCCAACCGAGGACGACATCTCAGCGCTCTAGGGGAGTTTGATTTGGTAGAAAGTGCCAACTCCCGCTAACGGGTCCCAATAGCTGTGCCTGGTATTGCGAGGGCGAGTACCGAGTTCCTGCCATCTTTGGTTGGCGAGCATCCCACTAGCACTGCACTTGATGCAAGTGCCTCACATCCTTCAACTCCATCAGCTTCATTCCCATCTTCACCACCATCAGCAATTGCTACATCATTTCCATCTGTATTCACTCTTTCATCAACAATTGCTACGTCATCTCCGTCGCTCGCATCTGGTCATGAAGGAGATGTTCCTCCTCCCCAGTCCCCAGTTCAAGGGAATTTAGGGCAAAATTACGCTGCCCCTTCTGAGGATCTATAAAGGAGGAGGAATGTAACTCTTTCGTTCTCCACCGGGTGTAACCTGCTTTCCCGGTCGGTAGAGCTTGATAATTATCTGAATCCTTTAGCTTCGGAAAGAGATTGGTAAAGGATCCAAGTTTGATAAACAATGCCATGCATAATGCTGCAGCGGTGCGTTCCTTTCTTCCTTTGTAATTTCTTCTACTTTTGCCTGAATGCATTCTAAGTTTTGTGTCTCTTGTTTTATATGCCAACTTTCTTGCTTCCGAAAGCCTTCAGAGGTTGATTTGTGAGAAGGAGGAACTCACCTCTGAGCGGGATCAGCTTTTGTTAGAACGGGATCAAACCATTCTCCGCCTCTCGGAGTTTGAAACCAAAGCCACTGAGGAAATTATGTTGGAGGCTCGTTTGCAGCAAAGCGAGCAAGAGGTGGTGAACCTTAGCCAAGAAATTTGCCCGCTGAGGGTTAGATTCGATGAAGCTAAGGCTAAATGGGCTGAAGTCCAGGACTCCATTCTTGCTGCAACCGAGCGTGAGGCTGCCACTGCTGAAAAAGTGATTGAATTAGAAGCAGCCTTGGATCCAAGATCGAAGAGCTTGCTGCGATGGAGTCGAAGTGTGCCCAGTTGGAAGAGAAGTACAGAATAATTATCGAGCATAATAGGCTCTTTAGTTCAATTGTCTGCGACCTTGATATTAGCCTCCAATCCGTTAGGTACGCCCGGAAAAGCCTCTCTTAGAAGGTAACCCAACTCAAGGAAAAACTCAAACGCCGAGCGGCTTCCCTCATTATTGAAAAAACATAAGCCATGTACAGCATGAGGAGAAAACCTTGGAAGAGGCCAAAGCAGGCATTCCTGACTTTGATGCCGAAATTGCTAGGGCCCGAGAGCTTGAGTTGGCTGCTAAAAATGGACTTCCGGCGCAGTTTGATGCTTCTAGTTCCGGTTCTGAGTATTCGGGAACTGAAGAGGAATCGGAGGGTGATGATGCTGAAGACCAAACTGGGAAAAATGTCGGGCCATCTACGGACCACCTACTTCTCCTGGGGGCGTGGACACTTCTCTTCCTCCTAGTTCTGGAGATGCTGCAGTTTAGCTTTTCCTTTCTTTTTCCTATTCTTGTATCTTTGTCATTTTTGGCATGTTTTTGTAAATAAAGACACATTTTTGCTCAAGTATTATTTGAGTCTTATTTTCGTTTGAATGTCCATGCAAGTTTTTAATCTTTGCATTTACTTAAGAAATTTGCACACGTTTTCATTTTGTGTTTTTGCTATGCGTAGTTTCAGATGCACTTTCTTTGAAGTACTTTGATTCCAAGCATTATCCCTTTTACATGAGGGTTTCTATAAGTGTTTGTGCAAGTTTACTTTTTTGCATCTTTTCGTATACGTCTTCGGGTGCATTCTCTCCCCGAAGGAATTTTGATTTCGGGCATAAATTCTTTCAAAACCAACCCTTTAACGTGAGGGTTTTCATAAGAGAGGGCCCTCTTATGTTTACGGTGCTCTTGAAGAAGATTTCTCATGTTCATTACAGCACTAGCATTTGAAGTACTTTTTTAACTTTCAAATGATAAAGTTAGTTCATCGTTCAGACAAGAAACAAGATAAAAACAAAAGGATTTCATTTCATTTAATTCCTTCTATCTTCAAAGAGTACAAAAGCTTCTGTTATGTTGAAAAAAGAAATTGCCATTGCTTGTGGCTATCTTGTATAACTTATTTCTACGGGGCTGGTTGTGCAGTCCCCGGTCCCAATGACACGTTTATACTTTCAAATTTTCGGTCCCGGTCGACGTGGCAGTTATTGATGCCGTATCCTCATATCATTCCCTCCCTCCCAAGTGTTCAATTGCAAAGAATGTGAATTGGAACTCTGGAAGTCTTGTGCCTTCAAAGATTCCACCAATGAATTGCTAGATAATCCTTAACTCGGCAACACTCCTCACTTTCCCTTAGGAATCCATGCTATCGAGCGAAGGACTATCTAATAATCCTCTAGTGGTTTATGCTCGTGAACGGTCAGGTAACCTCTGTCCAATAGCAAACTTAACTTCCCAGTGGAAATTTACTATCGAGCCAAAGATTACCTAACCATCCCCGAGTGGAAACTTGCTTGTTTTCCTTGCTATCGAAGGTCTTATTGTCGTTGTCTTCGTAGTATGCTTTCTATCGCTACCTCATTAAAAAACTTGCCAGAAAAACCCAATTGGGACAAAAACTGAACGAAGGGAAAAAAGTGCAACATAAACTTTCAGATTGGATATTGTTCATCAGCAATAATATCTTTTGAGGTGCGCCACGTTCCAATTGTTGTGCAATTTGTCTCCATTTTGGTTTTCCAAATCGTATGAACCTTTTCCGCTGATAGCTGAGATCCGATAGGGACCTTCCCAGGTTGGCCCTAGCTTCCCCGTATTGAGTTCTCGGGTATTTTGGGTTACTTTCCTTAAGACCAAGTCTCCTACTTTGAAATAACAGAAATTGGCTCTTCGATTATAATATCGCTCCATTCTCTGCTTTTGAGCTGCTATTCTTACACGCGTTCCTCGAGCAACTCCAAGTTGATTAACATTACTTCGTTGTTCAATTCTTCATCTGCCTGGAAATATCTCAAAGTAGGTTCCCCTACTTCTACCAGGATTAGAGCTTCTACGATGTAAACAAGGAGAAAAGGAGTCTCTCTTGTGCTTGATTTGGCCATTGTTCGATAGGCCCATAGAACTCCGGGTAATTATTTGGGTCAATTGCCTTTTGCCGCTTCCAATCTTTTCTTAAGATTTTGAATAATCACTTTGTTTGTTGACTTCGCTTGACCGTTTGCGCTCGAATGATAAGGTGAAGAGGTGATCCTCTTTATCTTCAAATCTTCAAGAAACTTTGTAATTTTTGCGCCGATAAATTACGACCCATTGTCGCATGCTATCTCATTTGATATTCCGAACCTACGAATTATATTTTCGCATAGGAAGTCGACCACTTCGTGTTCTCCGATCTTCTGATAAGGACCTGCTTCCACCCATTTAGAAAAATAGTCAGTCAAAACTAAAAAATACTTACCTTTCCAGGAGCCGGCGGTAGCCGTTCGACGATGTCCATCCCCCATTTCATGAACAGCCACGGGGACAGAACCGAATGAAAGGGTTTTGCCGATTGATGTACTAATGGTGCATAGTGTTGGCACTTATCATATTTTTCGTACGAAGTCTTTGGCGTCTTGTTCTATGCGGGGCCAGTAATATCCTGCTCGAACTAATTTTAGCACCAAAGAGTCTGCTCCTAAATGATTACCGCATATCCCTTCATGGACCTCTCTCATGACATAATTGGCTTTTGACGTTCCTAAGCACCGGGCCAACGGGACTTGGAAGGATTTTCTATACAATTGGCCTTTCTGGGAGCTATAACGTGCAGCTTTTGTGCATAGCGCTCGTGACACTTTGGGATCTTCGAGCAACTTCCATGCTTGAGATAGTCGATTATTTCATTTCTCCAGTCCCAGAACAAACTAGCCGAATTCACCTCATATTAACCACCTATATCAAGGATTGAATTCATCAGTTGCACTACCGTCCCTGATTCCAATCCCTTGATTTCTGTTGACGAGCCCAAGTTTGCCAAAGCATCTGCTTCGTGTTTTCCTCCCTCGGGATATGAGTAATTGAACACTCCCGGAATTGTGCTAATAGAGCCTGAACCTTTACCATGTATTGTTGCATTCGTTCCTCTTTGGTGTCAAAGATCACGTAGACCTGATTTACCACCAACTGCGAATGATATTTGATTTCAATGACCTTAGAGTTAAGTCCCCGGTCCAGCTCGAGCCCTGCAATCAAAGCTTCATACTCTGCTTCATTGTTAATTAAAGAGATCGTTCTAATAGCTTGCCTTAGGGTTTCCCCCGATGGCATGATTAAGACTATTCCGAGTCTGGACCCTTTTACGTTGGAAGCTCCATCCGTAAATAGGGTACAAACCCCCGATGCCGATTCCGACACCATTACTGCCTCCTTGGTTGCCAAGGGCAATAGTCTCGGTCTGACGTCAGCCACGAAGTCAGCCAAGACTTGTGACTTAATTGCAGTCCTTGGTTTGTATTCAATATCAAATTCACTCATTTTAATGGACCATTTAGCCAATCTTCCTAAGAGCTCGGGCTTATGAAGAATTTTCCGCAAAGGGAAAGTAGTCACTATAGCTATCGGGTGACATTGGAAGTAGGGCCTCAGCTTTCGAGCAGTTACAAGAGCTAAGGCCAATTTTTTCAAATATGGGTAGCGAGTTCCTCTCCCGTTAGAATTTTACTAACTTAATAAATAGGAGATCGCGTACCTTCATGTTAATAAATAGAATTTGACCCCAAACACGCATTTCTCGGGGTTTAATTTCATGTTATGCTCCCTCAGGATGTCGAATGTTTCTTGCAAGCGCTTAAGGTGGTCACCTGCATGCAAAAGACTTAACTAGCATATCATATATATATATATTTGTTTCTCGAACATCTTATTCACGAGCCATTGATAAGTGGCTCCGGCATTTTTTAACTGAAGGGCATCACATTGTAACAATATATACCGGAATTCGTTATAAATGAAGTCTTTTCTGATCTTCTGGGTTCATCTTGCTTTGATTGTACCGAGAATAAGCATCGAGGGAACTCATTAACTCGTGCCCGGCTGTGAAATCAATCATTTGATCGATATTTAGCAATGGGAATGAGTCTTTTGGGCACGCCTTGTTAAGATCCTTATAGTCTACGCACATGCGGAACTTATTATTTTTCTTAGGAACTACTACTACATTAGCTTGCCAGTCTGGTTTCTTACCTCTTGGATTGAACCGATATTGAATAAGCGGGTTACCTCTTCTTTGACAAATTTATTACTCGCTTCAACAGTTCAACTATAGGGCGCTTCTTTTGTCTTACCGGAGGTATGTCGAGATCAAAACTTAACTTGTGCACGGATATCTCCATCGGGATACCTATCATATCCTCGTGCGACCATGCAAAACAATCGGCGTTAATTTTAAGAAATTCAATAAAAGCAGACCTGAGCTCCGGGTGCAATCCTGTTCCTAGATGGAATTTCCTTTCTAGGAATTCTTCGAACAGTGCAACTTTCTCTAGTTCTTCCGTCATGGACTTTGTTGGGTCTGTCTCTTCTGGAACTTAGAAATACCTTGGCACCTGATACTATTCTGATTTCTTTGCACCCGAGCTAACTTCCTCTGATTCGGGGGCGGGTGCCGGTTCCTGTAATTGTTATGCCATGCGCTCCTTTCTTTTTCTACTGGAGACCAAGATTGTATTCATCTCCCTTGCTTCTGGTTGATCAACCCTTATCTACTTGATTCCCTCGGGTGTCGAAAATTTCAATAATTGGTGATACGTTGAAGGCACAACTTTCATCTCGTGTAACCATGGCCTCCCCAGGATAATATTGTACCCCATGTCTCCGTCTACATCTTCGAAGAGAGTTGTTTTCATTATTCCTTCAGCATTTGTGAGCAGCAGAATCTCTCTCCGGGTTGTTACGCTTGCGGGGTTAAATCCAGCAAGGAGCTTTGTTGCCGGAATAATGCTTCCGATTAGTTTAGTTTGTTCCAGTACTCTCCATTGTATGATATTAGCTTAACTTACTGGATCAACTAGAACATGTTTAGTCTAATACATTTAAAGACATTACCAGTGCATCGTCTGCATCTTCCTCCGTAGAAGTGATATCGTCTTCCCGGAGCCTTTTACTATGAGTAAACTTTCATCTTCTTTGCCGTCAAAAAGGTGACCCCATTAACTTCATTCCCTCGGAAGATCATATTGATCATTTGGCGTGGGGGTTCTTCTCCTACTTTCGAGGGTTTCGCGTTGTCTCTACTCCGACCATAGTTGTTCTTGGATCGGTCACTTAAGAATTCTCTGAGATGACCGTTCTTCAACAGCATTGCCACTTCTTCTCGGAGGTGCTGGCAGTCCCCTGTTCGGTGGGCATTTGTCCCATGGTATTCGTATCATAGGTTAGGATCCTTCTGACTAGAATCGGATCTCATTAGTTTCGGGAACCGTGCTTCTTTGATGTTTCTCTTGGCTGACACCAATTCCACTATACTGATATTGAAGTTGTATTCTAATAACTTGGGGTAAGAAGAATCCCGAGACCCTGGTGTATCCTTATATTGTAACGACCTATTGCTCCGCCCGCGATCGGATCTTCTGTCGACGGCGAACTTGTCTGGTGTTCGGGGCCCCCTACCACGGCCTTCGGTTTATTTGTATGGAAAAATATTTCCCCTCGACGTTCGTCTGTCGTAGTCATCTCTTGATTTTTCTCTATCCTTCTCCCATCCTTTGGCCGATAATGGAAAGCCAACTTGATCATCTTTGATTCTTATCTTTGACTCGTACATGTTGTGGACATCCGCCCAAGTCGTTGCTTGAAATCCAAGCAGGCTTTCCTTCAATTTCCGGGAAGCGTCTAAACTTTTTGGATTCAATCCTTTGGTGAATGCTTCAGCTGCCCATTCATCCAGGACAACCGAGAGCAACATTCTTTCCTTCTGGAAACGAGCATTCGGGTAACAACTCGGATTATCCCTACGCAATCCTGAATATATCGGCCTTTTGGGCTTGCACTTTTCTGGCCTCTGCAAGGGCCTTGATGAAAGAATCCGCGAGAATTTCAAATGAGTCAATGGAATGATCGGGTAATAATGAATACCACGTCAGAGCTCTTCGTGAGAGTTTCTCCAAACTTCTTTAACAACGCAGATTCAATTTCGTGAGGAGCTAAATCATTCCCTTTTACCGCTGTTGTGTAGATGGTAATATGATCCTGAGGGTTTAAAGTTCCGTCATACTTTTGCACTTCGGGCATTTTGAACCATTTCGGGATCAACTATGGCGCAGCGCTCGGCTTGTACGCCAATTGTGTATACTTCTTCGAATCCAGGCCTTTCAATACCGGTGGCGCACCCGGGATTTAGTCCTACGGGCGTTTACCTCCCTCATAAACCGTAAAAGCTTAATCTTAAAAGTATTGTTCTCGTTATTGAGATCGGACCCGCTCCCCCCAGCCCGATCGGCGCCAACCTCACCCCTGGGAGTATTGTTGCCGACCCTCTGCGTTATTTGATTTGGGGGGATAGTAGGAGGAATTGGATCTCGTCTGTTTGCATTGTTGGAAGCACCCAACAGTGCTTGCTTCAACTCCGTCATAACCTTATCCTGCCGCGTGAGATGACCTAAGATAATCGCCTGTTGCTCTTGTAAAACCCTTACCGCGTCAACAACACGTTCCTCATCAGCATCATCGGGAGTTGCCTCCCGAACTTGCCAAGGATACTGCTTTTTATGAACCGGTGAGGCATCATTCTCCTCATTACGAGAATCACATATTGAGTCCTCGAAGTGAGGCTGGTCTCCTTGAATCTCGGCTTTGTGCGTATTGTTAATAGTGTTATCTGCCATTTCTTATAGTTTTTCTTTTCTAAGACAAAACAATCAAAGCATGTCAGTAAAAAAGACAAGGATCAATTTAATTACACGGTTGTCTAGTGATCGGGTCCAACCCTACACCACTACAAAGTGGCAAGAGCGGTTGATGCAGCTTTTACCCGAGAAGGTCGGGATCGAATCCACAGGGAGCTAGAATGTTTGGAGTTGGATTCCTATCTAAACTAGCAGTGTATAATGCTCTTGATTACACTTCCAATCATAATTGTTTGTTTGTTACTTCTAATTTTATACTAATGATGTGCGCAATTAAGCTAAGTATAAATGCTTGTAAGGTTTTCTAAATGGTTAACGAGGCACTAGAGAAGTGAATTTCTCCTAGGTGAATACCTGACGGGATCTTAAGCCTAAGGCAAAGTTGGTATGTTTGGTGTGAGCATGTGATTTTTGCCTCACATGAATTGCTCCTACAGAATTTCAAAAATTAGAATTTTTCTTTTAATTATTTGTTATTTTAGGAATTATTGTAGAATTTTTCTAATTATTTGCATTTTTGTGTGCATGTTTATTTTTATTTAATTCATGAAAAAAAATACAAAAATACATTACATTTGCATTTAGGATTTAATTTTGCATCTTAGGATTTAATTAGTAAATTAGTTGTTCTATAAAATATGAAAAATCACAAAAATAGTTCATGTTGCATTTCAACTCTTTAATTTTGAATTTCATAGCTTTGTCTTTTAATTTAGGACTTAATTAATTATTATAAATATTATATTGAGTAATTAGTGTAATTTGGTAGGTTAATTTGGTTTTAAGATTTAATTTAGTTTTTATTTTAATTTGGAAAAGAAAAAGAAAATTAGAAATTGAAAAGAAAAGGAAAAGAAAATAAAGAGATCTGATTTTTGGGCTCTTTATTTAGAATCCCCCAGCCCAAATCGTTTTTCCCCGTTACCCGCTCAACATAGGCCCAAACACGTTGTCTTTACCCGGTCCGGCCACTCAGTTGACCAAACGACGCAGCTTCGAGTTCATTTAGTCCAGATCTATCTCAACCGTCCATTTACTCGCATCCAACGGCTCAAATTACTTACCCCAACTACATAAAAATGCCCGAAACCTTTTCATTAACCTAGTACTGATCCTGTCTCTCATCTCCCTCAAACACCATCTCCTTCATCAAACCAGCGCCGCCCTGAGGAATTTCCGCCATTTTCACCGGCGATAGAATTCCAAACCGCCACCAAACTTCAACCACACAATCCCCACACCCCTTGAAACACAAATCCACCATTAATATCCCTCGAATCCTCACCAAACAGAACCCATCGTAGATCTGAAAGAAGAAAAGAAGAAGGCCAAAAATCATCCGAGTTCTTTCAAGTTTTGACAAAGATTAAGGGTCGAAGCTGGCCTTGATTGTCTGTTCTTGACAAGAACACATGATTGAGGCCAATTTCGGCTCAAAATCGACGCATCTGAGTTTGTTCAACCCATGCTCGTTTGCTGTTTTCCTTTAGGTACTCTCTTTCTTTTATTTTTCCGTTCTTTTATCCTTCTTCTCATCTTCATTTCTTTTCTGTCTCCTCTTTTCTTTTTCTTTATCATGTTTTCGTTTTTAATCATTGTTCTGTTGCATAATTAGATTAATAACAACTTTAATTGTTTGTTTCAGTTCTTATAATTTAGTTCTGATTAGTTCCTTTCCCCTTTTTCCTTTTGGTTTCATTTTAAAGGCTTTTCTGGTTTTTCTTTTGGGCAATTCCGGTTAGCCCATCAATTTTGTGACCCTTGATTGTGATTTGAACTGGGCTCTGAAAATCAGAAGCCCAAAGAAGGGGATTCAATCCGGGTGGCAAGCCCATTGGTTTGGGGGCTGAGCCTTTGGGTCAACATGACCCATACTTGGTAGGATTGGGGTAAATAACATGGGTTTAAAGGGTAGTTTAGGGAATTTAGGCTAGGGAATCTTGTATAAATGACTGGGAAAACTTCTAGGAAGTTGGATTTGGGGCTGTTTTCTAAACAGATTTTTAAAACTAAGGACATAGGAGCAAAAATGAAAATTGCAAAAGGGGTAAAGGGAAAAAGTCTGAACTCATTCTGCTGCCCTAAAACTTCACTATAAAGGCATTGTTTCTTCACTCTCAAGTCAAATTTTAGAGACTGAAAAAACACTGAAACTTTTGAGAACGGCTGAATTCTCTTTCAAGTGAAAAGTACTGAAAATTACCTGAATTTTGGTTTCGTTTTTGAGTTCTAATTCCCTTTAACAAGTCAGAATTTCTAAAGCTCAATAGAATAGTGAATCTGGGTTCAAATGTTTGGAGTTGGGTCAAGGGTTTGAGGTTGATCTGCTGATTCTGTTGCTATTTGGTCTTGGCTGAAATTACTGCTGTTTGTTTCCATTTTGCTGGGTTACTGCTGCTGCTTCCTCTTAACCTCAGGCTTTTTCCTTGTCATTGCTGTAACCAGGTACTCTATGAGTGTAAGAAATGCCTATTTGAAGTTGTATGATCAATTTGTGGAATCAGCTGAATGTTTGGATTTTTTGTCAATTTTTCTCTGAAGATCCTTCATGTTCCTTTTTCTGAATTAGTATTTCATATGATGTGTTATGTTGTTGACAGTCTATTAGGATTATACTTAGAGTTCAATTTTAGTTACTTTGGCTTCATATAAGTTGAGCTACTTTTTTGATATGTACTTAATAGAGACTGTTTTGTATTTTACTATCTAATTTGAGTGACTAAATCATTTTACTATCAGAACCCACTAAGGATGTGAGTTCAATATTTGGTTAGTAATTCTGATTTTCTAAACATATATGGTTTGGTTGTCTCCTTGAGCTTGAGAGATTCTGTTTATAGTCTAGGCTAGAATTTTATGGTGAATTTTTATTTGGCTTTGATTGATATTAAGAGTCAAATGTGCTATGGACAGTAGAGTGTACGCATCTGGAAATTAACTATTCATTTAAGGTCATTTGGAATGGGATTTGATGTGGGGAATGGGACAGAGGTGAGCTTACACTAATAGATGTATTTTTTTTTTATTTGGGATCATGCTAAGCGTTTGGTTTGAATTCATGAGTTCTATTAGATTTTAAATGATTGTGTATGAGTTAAGGGATATATTTACCATAGAATTGGTTGAATTTCAAGAACATGCTTTGCATTAGCCTACATTTGCAAGAGTTTGACAGTAGCTGTTTTAAATTCCAATTCTCATGAAGAACTGTAATCTTGCTTAATTGACTATGCTGGATCATGCAACTGGGCCTTTAGCGTTGGCCCAGTGCTCTTTTGGCATCCCAATGTGTGTTATGGGCTTCACTCACGCCTGGCTCCCCTTTGGTTTTCGACATGTAAGCTTACAATGCCGATTGGGCCTGCAGCCAGTTGGGCCTTTCACTCAACCAAAGGCCCGATTGTTATTCAACGCCAGTCTTTTGATTATTGGACTCAATTCACGCTTTAGCTTAAAAGTAGTTTCAAACCCCCCCAAAAAAGCCTTTGTTAATTAATTAACCCCTTCAAACAATTAGATTTGAGGCGTGCCATATTAGCCAAACGTACAATTTATGGCCCTCAAAATTAAATTTAGAAACCCTTTTTGTTAGAATAATTTGAGGTGTGCCATGCCAAATAAAATCTCAAAGCCCATGGCCCTCACTTAATTAATTTTAATCCTTTAGAAATCGAGGTGTGCTATTTAGTTGAATCTTCCATGGCCCTCGCAAACTTGAAAGTGCGTAGTTGCTTTAGGCGCGTAATTTAAATTAATTTCCTTAAACTTGGGTGTGCATTTCATGTGACCCAAATCCAAATCTCAACAATGTTAAATAAAATGTGTCGTGGATTGCGGGTGCATTTCATGTGGCGTGGTTCAAGGCGTGTTTTAAATAACGTTGAATCTTCCTAAAAATAATTTAAAGCGGCTAATAAGTTAAAAATGTACCATAGGCTAAAACATGTATTAAAATCAGATAATGTGCCAATTATGATAGTTTAAGCGACCGTGTTAGAACCACGGAATCCGGGGGTGCCTAACACCTTCCCTCGGGTTAACAGAATTCCTTATTCAGAATTTGTGGTTCGCAGACTTCAAAAGGAAAGTCGAAAGTTCCTCGATTTGGGATTTAAAAATAAACCGGTGACTTGGAAAACCAATTAAAATATTCCAAGTGGCGACTCTGATAAATAAATAATCCCATTTCGAATAATGTCACTTAAATTAGAAAAACTCCCTATATATACCTTCGGGGTGTGTAAAAAGGAGGTGTGACAGCTCTGGCGACTCTGCTAGGGATCCAAACCAGAACTTCGGTTCAGGGTTTAAGAATTCGAGCTTAGAATAACTGTTATAGTTGGCTTGTTTTATCTGATTTTACATGTTGAGCCTATGTGCTAAATGCCGTTTTTACCGCTTTGATATTGTTTGGATTGTATATAAATTGCTACGAAACCCTCTTCTCTCTGAGTCTTCTAAATCATCTGGGAAGGGTGCACTTCGTGTAAGTTCTCTTCTGTTAGAGTCATATCCAATTTTAGAACGAGGTTCGGACAAGTTGCAAAGCCGGTGAAGCTTCTGTATTCTCGGTACGTTGCCCCCCTCGGCTAGAGTTGTCCGTTCGGGTAAGCCAATTCTAGAACAATACACCCAGGGTTTTAAACCTAGTATAACAAAATCTCATGTCGGATCCCTAGTAGGAACGCTTGTCTGCATCACGTGCATTTGACTTAGGGGACTCAACACAGGGGTTGGGTCCGTCTAGGACAGGTGTACCCGAAATGAAAAGACCATCCTGATGCATTCTACTTACTACTTGAGCATTTATTGCCTTGGATTTGCATGTTGACCGGCTTATGAATAATAGGAGAAAAGTTGGGAAAAAGAAAAATCAATTGGAGGGCTAGAGAAGTAATTACCTGTTCTGAAAAACCCGATGTCCAAAAAATATCGAAACTCTGCCGAAATTTTGAAAAAAAAGCGGGAAAGTTTGTTTTCTTAAAGAAAGAATATTTAGTATTGTTTTTATTATGTCAAATCTGCCCGAACTATGCAAGTTTGATTCTCACCGGATGTGGGATACGTAGGCAACCCTCAACGGGTCCAACTTCATTTTTGCAAAAATAAATCCAAAAAGAACAAAAATTTTATTGTTTTGTCGTAAATAAGTAAGGTGATGCCATTCTTGTCTAAAATATCCAAATGTCCCCAAAATGGACGCCGGAAGGCTGTTTTTGCAAGAACAGCCACCTTTGGTCTCTTTTTCAAATTTTTGGCCAGTTAGCAAACACAACCCTAAAATCTTCTTTCCCGAAGTGATGAAGGGCCGTATTTGCAAAGCCGGGTTTTTATTTTTGAAATGAAAACTTTGAAAAAAAAAATTTGATAGCTTTTTCTTGAGTCAAAACGAATCATGATCTTTTTAACCAATTACCCTAATAAATGTACAGGATGAGCACAAATGAAAATGAACCCTTCGCAGCTCTTGAGGAAATCCCCTTACAGCTCCATATGTGGTGGAACGATTTAGGAAAAGTCAGCAGAGGGACTGTGGTAAAAGTTTTGGGTGGTCTCGTGGGACTTCTAAAAATCAAGCCGAGGTTGGATGTGATTGAGGCCTTGATACCTTTCTGGGACCCGACTCACAATGTGTTTCACTTTTCGAATTTTGAGCTCACTCCTACACTGGAGGAAATTGCGGGCTATGCCGGCCTTAGTGAGAACCTCAGAAGTCGGTACCCGGTATCGCCAAGAACAGTGTCTCCTCACAAGTTTCTAGATCTGTTGAGCATTAGTCGGGAGGTTCAGGATATGAATTTATCCAAAGGGTTTTGCACTTTCCAATTCTTGTACCAGTGCTATGGCAATCCCCATGGTTTTGAAGCGTCTGATACTGGTCTGACCCATGCGGGAAACAAAGATAAATGGCAGGCATGACGGGGTTTGGCCTTTATAGTAGCATTCTTGGGTGTCATAATCTGTCCGAGAAAAGACGGCAACATAAAATTGGGTCTCGTGGGAATGGTTGATGTCATGATTAAGAAAGCTAATAGCACTCTTGTTCCAATGGTCTTAGCTGAGATTTACCGAGCCTTAACCATCTGCCGAGAAGGGGGAAGATTCTTCCAGGGTTGTAACCTGCTACTACAACTGTGGATACAAGAACATCTTTGTCACCGTGTCGGGTATATGAACTACGGCATGATTGGTTTGAATTGCATCGAAGAGTATGAAAACCGAGTGGCGGGTGTTGAATTTCCAAAAGGTACAGAGGCTTGGTATGCGCACTTGAGTTCTTTAACTTTGGACAAAATTGAGTGGACTTTCGGATGGCTCCCTGTCACCGAGGTCATCTACATGTCAGCCGAGGTGTGCTATCTTCTCCTAATGGGTCTCCGGAGCATTCAACCGTATGCTCCTCACAGGGTGTTGCGCCAACTGGGCAGGTTTCAAACTATTCCCCATGACGAAGATCTGAGCCGACAAGTCGTCGAATTGGGTCCAAAAGCTATATTTCCAGAAGGAAAAGTTCGTAAAATTTGGAATGAGTGCAGATTTCTGGAACCTAAGACTCTGGTGCGGGATTTACCTAAGGGTAAGGTAGACCCTAATTACATGACTTGGTTCGGTAAAAGGTTTCAAATTCCTCAAGAGCCCGAAAGGCCTGCTAAAAGGCCCCACGTCCAGCAATTCACTAACGACTCATGGGAGCAACGGGACTGGTTGACAGAAAAGGCAAGCTATAGGGCCAAGATAAGTAAACTGGAGGGACAAATTAGGGACCTCAAATTTGACAAAGGTGTCCAAGCTGCTGTCGATGAAGGGGAAAAGAAGAAGCTGGTTCAGGAAAACGAAGCCCTTAAGGCTCAAATCCAAAAGATGAAAGTAGCTGCTAAAAACCAGGAAAGAAGCCGAGCAGATGAAAGGCTTATAAGTGGTCTTAGAAAGAAAGTAATTGAGTTTCAAGATGACTTAGAAAAATCTGAGGCTAGTCTAGCAAAAGCCCGAGCACAGCTAACAAAGAATGCAGAAGGACGTGCGGAGTATGTGCGCCAGTTGAAAAGGAAATACGAGGGAACGGTCACCAATTTGAAGAGAAAGCTCACTACCCTCAAAAATGAGATAGCCAAACAAGCTAGGAGTTTCAAGCTGAAAGGGAACATTGATATGACCTAATGTCCCAGATGGAGGAAGATATGCAACAGTTACAGAGTCAAAATTATCATGACACTCAGGTGCTAGAAGCTAGGACTCAGCAAATCGGGCGTTTGCTCCAAGAAAAAGGTATCATTCGAGAGAGGGTTAGAGCCATTACCGACTACATCGTCGTAAAGTGTCAAGAATGTGAGGACATGACTAGAACCACTTTCTTTGCTGTGGTTATGACATTTGTTCGCCAAATAATGAGTGATCTGGAGCATCTGCAAGGGGATCTTTCACAGAGGCCCGTGGCAAGACCGAATGATGTCCCACGGGCCCCAGGAGTCGAAGCACTTATGTATTCATGATTTTCATTTATCGAGTCTGTACTTCAGTTGTTGTTTTGAGTCTGTTTGTAGTTGTTAAAATTCCAAAAATGAGTATGTTAGAGTCTTTTGTAATAGAAAAGTTTAGGAGTTTTATTAATGAAAATTGAAAATTCCTAAAAATTGTTTCCTTATTTTCGTATTTTTCTTGAACTACGTGATGATCTGATTCACGCGGCGTCGTGGTACATAGGCAATCCTCATCGGATCCAATCATGATTTTGTAAATAACTCAAATAAAAGGTGTGGAAGGAAAGAACCGAAAGAAAAATCTAAAAGAGAGAAAAAGAGAGTCAAAGAAAAACGAAAAAAGGGGGCAAAGCAAGAAAATAGAGGAGAAAAGAGAGGAAAATAGGAATAAGAGCCAAAGTGGAAAGAAAGAAAAATTGGAGAAATAAACGAAAGCCGGGATGCAACACGCAACCGTTGCAAAACATGTAGAAACACATTTAACTGTATAGGTGCATCACACCCCAACGTGCGATTCCCTATGTGTTAATTGTCTCGCACTAACCGGTTTGTTATATTTGTATCCAGTCAGGCTCTATACTAAGGTGGTTGGTTTTGTGGTACTCTAGCTTCACATCCTTACTTCACAAGGTCAAAGGGAAGCGTTGAAATGTCATCTGAGGGTCATCTACCAACGGTTCCTATCCCCGAGGATAGCCCGATTTCGGCCATCCCAACTTCGGAATCGGCCGCTGCAGAGGAAAACAGAATTCTGCGTCTCCGCATGATGGAAATGTGGGACGCCTGGTCTAATGGTAGGGAACCACCAAGTGTGATCCCTGGATTCCCGAGCTACTTCCCAGGGTAAGTGGCACCTCCAACGTCCCCATAAGTTACCCGAATACTCCGCTGGGATATCCTACAATTTCAGCTCACATTGCTGGAACACCTTCTGAGGTTCGCCCCCAGGTGTTGATGTCAGGCACAGCCTCCAACATATTCACTGCGCCACCTTCTACGGCCACGACACAACCCACTCTGCCAAGGCCAAACTTTGACCCGTCATCCTTCACCTTTCAAGTACCATCTTTCCCACTGGAACCTACCCAGTTCACCACTAATTCCTACCCTCAGCAACCCTGGTACGAGTTTACCACGGGGCAGGAGAAAACCTCAAAGAACCCTGAACGAGAGGAGATTGCCCGAAAAATGAAGAGTATGGAGCAGAGTCTAAAAAATATACAAGGTTTGAGCGGGCAAAAGAGCGTATCCTACGCTGACCTGTGTATGTTCCCACACGTGCATCTACCCTTGGGTTTCAAAACCCTAAAGTTTGAAAAGTATGACGGGCATGGGGGTCCCATAGCCCACCTCAAGAGATATTGCAACCAATTGCGGGGAGCAGGTGGAAAAGAAGAGCTCCTCATGGCTTATTTTGGAGAAAGCTTGGTCGGTATTGCTTCTGAATGGTACATGGACCAGGATGTATCTCGGTGGCATATCTGGGACGACCTGGCTCGGGATTTTGTCAGGCAGTTTCAGTATAACATCGACATTGCCCCTGACAGGAACTCATTGTCAAATCTAAAGAAGAAATCCTCGGAAAGCTTCCGAGAGTATGCTGTCAAATGGCACAAGCAAGCCGCCAGAGTTAAGTCTCCCATGGATGAAACAGAGATGGTCAGTGTCTTCCTTCAAGCCCAAGAGGCCGATTTTTTTTAGAATATGATGTCTGCGATGGGAAAACCATTTGCCGAGGCCATCAAAATTGGCGAAATAGTTGAGAATGGGTTAAAGACAGGGCGCATCCTGAGTCAGTCTGCTATAAGGGCTACATCCCAAGAAATTCAAGGCGGTTCTAGAGGTGTAGCAAACCGAAAGAAGAAGGAAGAAGCGTCAATGGCAACTTCAAGTGTAAGAAAACCCCGTCCATCCAGAAATTACTTCTCCACAAACACCCCACAACATTATTATCCCCATCAAGATGCGACCTATGATGAGGCTCCTCAGTCGTATGCAGTAATGAATGCCCAACCATATGCTAGGCCACAATAACAATTCCACCAAAACCGAGCTCCATTTCCCAGAAATCAACCTCCTCACCAAGCTTAGTACAATCCCCGACCTCTATCGCGCCCCCTTTTTCTCGCGAAATCGGGTTTATGACATTTGGAGGGACAACTCATTCCTTTTGGGAACTGGGTTTGCATTTGAAAAGTCGCTACCTAATGATTGGGGTGCATTAGGACACCAAAATAGTTCGATTTGAATAAACAGAGATAGGGTAAGGGCTTGAAATTATTCTAAGGGGAAGGTGTTAGGCACCCCTCAGAATCCACTAGTGTGGTTCCCGGCCAGACAATTATTATGAATTGAGGTGCAATTAGCATATAGGCAGATAAGGCTCAAATAAGAGGGGATTTCAACACATAATGGTTTGAAAGTAAGCAAAGTTTGAAAGAACAATTAGAAAGGCTAATTTTTAAATAAGGAGTTAAAATACTGAAAGAAAAGAAATGAAGAATAAAGAAAGGGGGGGTCCTAGGTTTATTAAAAATATGGATCACCCCACACAATGTCCGGTAATCACTCCTCAATGAGGGGCTACACGTGACATTATCGCGTGGTCATCATATCCATATCTACCCTTCCCACCCCGTTAAGGTATTTAAAGCGTGGATTGGTCTCGATTACTTATTGCATGCTATTACCCGTCCCACTCCTATCAGTCCCGGAGGCACTTAGGACTACTAACCCTAAAAAGGGAGGGACATCAGGCTTATTTGAAGTTTCAAAGGTAAAAACTCTAAGGCGACATACAAAACACATATTGCATATTTTAGGGGGAAACATATAAACAAACAAAGGCTCATATATACCTCCTTAAACAAAGAAAGCACATAATTAGCATGACTTGCACATACTTTTTAGGTTTGATTAAAAATACCAAAGACGAGGGAGTTTAAATATTGAGGCAGATTGGTTTATTACATAACTCAGATAAGAAGTCCGAATCAGGCCTGCCTGCTGGTTGTAATGATTAATAGAAACAGGTTCAGTTTACATTTATTACCCTAAGGCTTGCCTAAGTGTTTGGACAGGGTCCTATAGGCATGACATCTACTGAATTTAGAAGGTGGTGAGTAAGGCTCGAAATGGATTATTTGAAGTCCTATATGCATACTTGTTAAATTTGTTAAGTGAGGGACTTAGATTATTAAAAAAAAGATGCAGAATGTACAAAAAAAACTAAATAAATTGGTTACAGGTTCTGCAGGTGATAGCATCTACTATTACTAATTTTATATCTAACATTGACTGTGAATGAAACGAATCAGAATTGCTTGAGGATCCCTATAGGCATGATTTCTAGGCATTACTGATTTCAAACGTATATCTAATTGCAGAAACCTTATAGACATGGTATCTAAATGCAGAAACTTATTTTTTATAGACATGGTATCTAAATGCATAAACTTGTTTTAAACCTTATAGACATGGTATCTAAATGTAGAAACTTGTTTTAAACCTTATAGACATGCTACCTAAATGCAGAAACTTGTTTTAAACCTTATAGACATGGTATCCAAATGCAGTTTGAATTAAAATATTCCTATAGGCATGGCTTCTAGGTGAAGTTTGAATATGCAGAAGTTAAAACACCCTATAGGCATGATTTCTAGGTGAAGTTTGAATATGCAGAAATTAAAACACCCTATAGGCATGGTTTCTAGGTGAAATTTGAATATGCAGAAGTTAAAACACCCTATAGGCATGATTTCTACCCTTGCATGCATAGTTACCCACCCCTTTTTCACTAGCCAGCCCCAAATGTTTATTACAACTTATTACAAACTAGAATAATAAATTACATCAGAAAAGTACATAGAAAAGTACAACCAGATGAAGCCTGATTCTTGACTTCCTCTCTGAGTTATGAGATAGACCAACTCAAAGTCCATTGATCCAAAGCCTTTCTCCAATTTGAGTGTGTCAGAGTACCCTAAGAGCCTCAATGGGACTCCGGGCAGTGCTCACACCCAAATTGTATCACCAGAATAGGGATAAGTACAGTGTGGAAGTGCCAGCCCTCAAGTGTCCAAGTTCAGAGGGAGCTCATAGGTCCCAAGGCAAGGCTTACAAGAGGGGGGGGGGGGGGAGTAGAACTTAAGTCTAAGAGAGAGTGCAAGTGAAGAAACATAGTTATGAGGGAATAAAGGAGAGGGAGAGGGGTGCTGGGAAACAGTCATAAACAAAATAATTTCATACAAAAGGGGTTCAGGAGTTGGGAAATTGTAAAGAGCCTATGTACTCAGGCAAGGGTCAGCTTTGGGCATGCACAGCAATAGAAGATGCTGGCATACCCATAAGCCTACCAGAACACACAATACTAGAGAGACATAGAGGTTAGGATCCCAGGGGATCAAGCTTGAGTCATGGGCAGTAATACTGCCATGCCTCAAACAAACCATATGCATCGAACACATTGGGGTGGGGGTTTAGGATTCATAATAGATTCAGAACAGGCTGAAGGAAATTACAGCATGCTAAGATAAGTACTGGAGTAAACACAAACAGTAGGCAGACAAGAAGGTAAAGGTATTAAGTAAACATATTATTGTGATGCTGAAATCTTAATCAGAACATACCAGTTCAAAGAAGCAAAATACAGCAAAGGCAGGTAGTAGGATTTGAAATATAGCTTTGGCTTTCAGCCAGCTAAATAGGTCACAGTAGAAGTAGTAAAGCAGGAGAGAATGTTTTGAGTGTAAGTGATTTTAGAATTCAGAGTGTTCGTGTGTGTTTGTGTTAATGAAAGAGCAAGGTACTTATAGTTTGAAAATAGGTAGAAAATAAGGCAAGAATCATAGTTCAACAGCAATTATGGAACTATGTACTAATTAAAAGTCAAATCAGTACCAAAGACTTCCTTTAATTAAGGAGTTAAAATTAAACGGTAATGGGTAGAAAACATTTAAGGAAAGAAACCAAGTAGAGCATCATGTGCAGAATGGACAATTAGGGGTAAGTACATAGGGGTCCAATTAAGGAAACAACTAATGCAGAATCAGTAAAAAATACTCGGTTAACAAAATAAGGTAGGAAACACAATAGATTTGCAAAATATGGAGACAATCGGCTCCTAGTAAATGAGGGAGTCAAGGGTTTGAAATTACTGATTTAAGGAGAATCACACGGGTTCCCAAGAATAGGTAAATAAACCAAGTTAAAAATAGGAGAATCGAAAGTCTAAGGAAAGTTTTCAAATCAATCCAAGAAATAGGGAAATCAGTAAAACAAGGAAAGAATCAATTACTTAACACACGAGTGCAATCAGAATTACACTCGGAGTGGTTTGAAATCAGTCCACAATTGAAGGTCATTTTAGAGGAAAATTTAGCATATAAATGAGTGTATAAACATTAGGCATGCGAGACTAAACTTATAACAAAGAGAAGCAGCATGCAATAATGATTACAAAGTCCAGTAGACAGTGAAACACGGTAGTCACATAGGTCAACTTAGTAATAGGGAAAAGAGGGTATCAGAAGCATGCAAAAGGGTCAAGTAAAAACACCTTTCTGAAAAATATAGTCTAGTTTCGATGATTGCAAGAAGCCAAATCACATAGAGAAACAGAAGTTGAAATAAAAAGGATTTCAAATCCAGTCGAGCAACTTCAAACAGGTGAAACAGCCTCAGAAGCTTGAATAAGCCCCAAATAAATTAGGGTTTTGAAACCAATCAAATTCAGGGATGATGAGCAAGTAAATCACACAGCAAATAGTCTCAGAACTCGAATGAACCCAAAATTTTAGGGTTTTTTTACTACTGGTCGAGTCTAGAGATGGAACACAAATAATCGAACAAATACTAACACGAAAATATATTCAGAACCCTCAAGAGAAACTAAGACTCTTGACATGCAAACTCCAGTAGAAGAACGACATAAGGAAACATAGCAGAACATGTTGAAAACCAAAGAAAGCTTCGAAATAACTTAACAGAAACCAAAATCGGAAAAGATAAAGGGGTTTCGAAGGTAGAGTTTGAAAGAAAACCTTGAGAAAACGTTTAGAAGTTTAGAGCAAACACAAATCTAAAACAGATCTAAAAGAAATCGGAAGAACCTCAAAGGTTAGGGTTTCAGAAGAACCCCAGATGGTGAGAAAGGCTTGGAAAATCATCGATCTAAGTAGGAGAAGTCAAGAATCAGGCTTGAATAGCCATGGCTGGCCGAAGCAAAGTCAAAGATGACCAAAGACAGCCATAGAGCTGAAATCAACCAAGGTCTGGACCAAACTTTTGCAGGATTCAACCTTGAAACCGTGATACTCGAACACATAGAAGCCCAGGGAGGTAGATACAGGCCTCTAATGGCTTTGGAAGCCATTGATTTGGGCGGTTTTAGGGTGGTGGTTGAAGGCGGCAGCTAGGTTTTGAGAGAGAGTTTGAGAGAGAATTGGGATTCAGAGGTGGCTGAATGAGAGAAATGATAGGGTTTAGGGGTTGTTTGGGATTAATTATGAAAAGGGGATTTGGTGGCCGTTGATCATTTTGATCAACGGCCTGGATTAAATGGGTAGGTAGGGGGATCCGGGCGGGTTATTTAGTTGGGTCGGGGGTCGGGTATGATTAGGATTTGGGCTGGGTAATTGGGTTTAAAAATTGGGGTTCAATTCAGGCTACAATTGAAACACAATTGTGCTATATTTTAAATAGCCACATTTCCCTTATTTATTTTATAAAGAATAGTAAAGTAATTTCTGAAAGTAAATCAAAGGTACTAAAATGATTAATAATACATAATTATCACATTAAAATATTGGACCTAATTTTTATAGACATAAACGTAATTAAATCTAAAAGATGCTACTATTACAATTACATGCAATTCAGCCTTAAAAATACTAAATAAATTTGTTAAAATATGCAAAAATTATCTTAGCTATATTTTAGTATAAAATATGAGAGTCCAATAAATGAATCACTAAAATGATAATTTTGGGCATAATTATTGGGCTTTTCTGGATAAAATAGGGCAATAAATTGATTTAAAAATCTTTTAAAAATTAAGAAAAATTAATAAAATGTTTGGACATACTTATATATGCATGCATATGCTATTTTGAGAGTATTTTGCATACAAAAAATATATAGGGAAAAATTGGGTATCAACAGCTGCCCCTCTTTACCCGGGAAGGATGAAAGAGTTGTCGGGTAAAGATATGATGGCTAATTTTGACATGGCGAAACGGTTTGAAGAGGTTTGGCCGTTTTCTAGCTTCTGAGCTGCCTACATATCCCTGGTCTTACAGGAATCAGGCCATATGTAGTTCAGGATCCGTCGGCAGAGTATGCCGATAGAGACTTTTCAAGAACGGATGCAATATTCAAGGCGGGGTGAATGGTTAAAGTCTAATAGGGCTCCGGGAACTGGAGCGGGATCGCTCCTGCCGAGATGGCCATTGCTCGCCGGTTCACATGCAAATAAGCAATACGCGCATATATTGTGCGTAAATTTAAACATGATGCACATCCCGTCGGACCATGAATGTTGTCTTTGGACGATTAGAATAACGTCCTTAGACCATGATGTCCTGGGCAATGAAGCGTATAATAAAGGATTCGCAGGCCATGAAATGATGCTCTCGGGCTATGTGAATGATGCCTCCGAACGAGACGCCTTTGAATAATGATATGCAAAAGATTAACAGGGATCCTCGGGCAATGGCATGGTGTTCTCGGGCTATGCAAATGGTGCCTCCGAACAATGACGCCTTTGGATAGTTTGGCGATCTTTCAGCCCATGAGATGCAGTATTTGGCGATCTTTCAGCCCATGTAAATAAGGTGGCGATCTTTCAGCCATGCAAATGTAAAGGTGGCAATCTTTCAGCCATGCAAATGTAAGTAAGGTGGCAATCTTTCAGCCAAGAAAGCGTAAGTAAGGTGACGATCTTTCAGCCATGCAAATGTAGCTAAGGCGATCTTTCAGCCATGCAAATGTAAAGGTGGCGATCTTTCAGCCATGTAATGCAGAAGTGGCAATCTTTGAGCCATGCAAATATAGACGTGGCGATCTTTCAGCCATGCAAATGTAGAGGTGGCGATCTTTCAGCCATGCAATGCAGAAGTGGCGATCTTTCAGCCATACAAATGTAAAGGTGGCGATCTTTCATCCATGCAAATGCAAAAAATGCAGATGGAGATAGTGTTTAGTCTCGGAAGGCAGAATGGTAGCCTTATGCAATGCGAAAAATGCAGATGGAGACAGTGTTTAGTCTCGGAAGGTAGAATGGTAGCCTTATGCAATGCGGAAAATGCAGATGGAGACAATGTTTAGTCTCGGAAGGCAGAATGGTAGCCTTATGCAATGTAGAAATGCAGATGGAGACAGTGTTTAGTCTCGGAAGGCAGAATGGTAGCCTTATGCAATGCGGAAAAAATGCAGATGGAGACAGTGTTTAGTCTCGGAAGGCAGAATGGTAGCCTTATGCAAGAAATAAAAAGGGCAAATGGTGATAGAGCTTTCTTAGCTGATAGCAAGTTGCGATATTGTGACAGCTGGGGATAATGTGATACAGGGAATATCACCGGCGTGCGTGGATAGCAAATATTGGTAAGTGCAACAATCCCGAGAGTTGTATTCATGAACAATGTTTATCTCGTGAGTGTATAGTATGTCAGATGCTTTTGCGATCCAAGTGCCTGCATCCAAAGAAAAATCGTGAGTTTTGTAGAGGGGGGAGGTCAGTTCGCGTCCCCCTGGCTCCGTTTGACCTGTTTGGCTTTGATCTGGTGATACGGTATGTATCATTGGGGGTAGCGTTGCTAAACAAGGCGATTTCGATAATAAACATGCATGAATTTGTAAAAATATGACATAAGTATACAATTAAGAAACAACTTTTAGATGAACCGACGACTGTGACGCGGCTCAAGACATTGCGACCTCTCTTGCTACAGAATTTTGAGGGTCCTCCTCAAAATTCTGCCCCAGTTTATTGGGCTGATGCTTCTAACGGTTGCTTGCGATGATCGGCTGAAATCACTTCGGAATTTTGAGGGTCCTCCTCAAATTTCTGCCCCAGTTTCCAATTGCGGGGGGAAATGAAAATTTTATTGAATTGTGACCGAACCCATAGGGCTGCCTACGTATCCCCTCATAAACGGGAATCAGGTCAGACGTAGTTCAATTTACATCATATGAGGAAAGCATGAAGATTAAACATAGTAACGCTTGTCTGCATCTGAATTGATCGGCTTTGGCCAAATTTCTCCGTCCATTTCTGCAAGTATGACGGCTCCTCCTGTCAGAATCCTATGAACCATGTATCGGCCTTGCCAGTTGGGAGAGAATTTCCCTTTGGCTTCATCTTGATGCGGGAAAATTTTCTTTAACACCAGCTGCCCCAGTGTGAATTGTCTTGGCCTGACTCTTTTGTTGAAGGCTCTGGATATTCTGTTATGATAAAGTTGACCGTGGCAAACTGCATTCATTCTCTTTCCATCTATAAGAGCCAGTTGCTCGTAACGACTCTTCACCCATTCCACATCGTCGAGCTCAGCTTCCTGTATGATTCTTAAGGAAGGAATTTCTACTTCGGCGGGAATGACGGCTTCTGTACCATAAACCAGCATATAGGGGGTTGCCCCGGTTGATGTGCGGACTGTGGTACGATACCCCAATAAAGCAAATGATAGTTTCTCGTGCCACTGCTTATGCTTCTCTATCATTTTCCTTAGTATCTTCTTGTTATTTTTATTGGCTACTTCTATAACTCCGTTCATTTGAGGCCTATAGGCTGTAGAATTCTTGTGTCTGATCTTGAAGGTCTCACACATGGCTTTCATCAAGTCACTGTTGAGGTTGGAGCCATTATTAGTAATGATTGACTCTGGAATCCCGAACCGACAAACAATGCTGTAACGGACAAAGTCTGCCACGACTTTCTTAGTTACTGCTCTGTAAGATGCTGCTTCGACCCATTTGGTGAAATAGTCGATTGCTACTAGGATAAACCTGTGCCCGTTGGAAGCGGCAGGCTCGATTGGTCCAATGACATCCATTCCCCAGGCGGCGAAAGGCCATGGTGAGCTCGGCGCATTAAGCTCATTTGGAGGTACCTTTATCATGTCTGCATGTATCTGGCAGCGGTGGCATTTTCGGACATACTGGATGCAATCTGTCTCCATAGTCATCCAAAAGTAACCAGCCCGGAGTATCTTCTTTGCTAAAACAAAACCATTCATATGTGGACCACAAGTCCCAGCATGGATCTCCTCTAGCAGCCTGGCTGCTTCCTTTGCGTCGACTCACCTTAATAATCCCAAATCAGGAGTCCTCTTATACAGGATTCCTCCGCTGTGAAAGAAATTGCTGGACAACCTCCGAAGTGTGCGTTTCTGAGTAGGATTTGCAAGTTCTGGGTATTCGCCTTTTGCCAAATATTCCCTGATATCATGAAACCAAGGCTTTCCGTCTGCTTCTTCTTCAACATGGGCACAATAAGCTGGCTGATCATGGATCTTTAAGGGAATGGGATCAATGAAGTTTTTGTCTGGATGTTGTATCATGGATGACAGGGTAGCCAATGCATCGGTGAATTCATTCTGGATTCTGGGAACATGTCGGAATTCTGTCTTTGTGAACCTCTTCCTCAACTCCTGTACCTGATGAAGATACGGGAGTATCTTAGAGTTCTTGGTTTCCCATTCTTCCCGGACCTGATGTATGAGTAAGTCTGAATCTGCAATCACTAGCAACTCTTGAACGTTCATGTCAATGGCCATCTTGAGCCCTAGGATGCAGGCTTCATACTCGGCCATATTGTTGGTGCATGGGAACCTGAGTTTGGCAGACACCAGATAATGCTGACCGCTTTTCGATACTAGGACTGCTCCTATGCCAACTCCTTTGAAATTTGCTGCTCCGTTGAAAAACATTCTCCAGCCATCATAGGATTCTGCAATGTCTTCTCCTATGAATGATACCTCCTCGTCAGGAAAATACATTTTTAAGGGTTCGTATTCTCCATCTACGTGATTTTTCGCAAGGTGATCCGCTATTGCCTGTCAATTGATTGTTTGCTGAGTCATGTAGACAATGTCGAACTCACTCAACAAGATTTGCCACTTGGCTAGCTTGCTAGTGGGCATGGGCTTCTGAAAGATGTACTTTAGAGGATCCATCCTTGATATGAGGTATGTAGTATAGGCACAGAAGTAGTGCCTCAGTTTTTGGGCCACCCAAGTCAGAGCACAACAGGTACGCTTTAACAGAGAATATCGGGCCTCGTACGGAGTGAAGTTTTTGCTGAGATAGTAAATGGCATGCTCTTTCCTCCCCGTTTCATCATGCTGCCCCAGGACGCAAGCGAAGGCACCATCTAACACTGCGATGTAGAGTAGTAGAGGTCTACTTGGCTCGGGCGGGACCAAAACTGGTGGTGTTGACAAGTATTCTTTGATTCTGTCGAAAGCTTTCTGGTAGTCATCAGTCCATTTGGTGGCAGCATCCTTCTTCAACATCTTGAAGATTGGCTCACAGATGACCGTGGACTGTGCTATGAACCGGCTGATATAGTTAAGTCTTCCCAAGAAACTCATCACGTCCTTCTTGTTCTTTGGCGGCGGAAGTTCTTGAATGGCCTTGACCTTTGATGGATCTAATGCTATTCCTCGGCGGCTCACAATAAACCCAAGTAATTTTCCAGCAGGAACCCCAAATGCACATTTTGCGGGATTCAGTTTTAGGTTGTACCTCCGCAGTCTATTGAAGAATTTCCTCAAATCTTCCATGTGATCAGTGGCTTTCTTTGACTTGATGATAACCTCATCTACGTACACCTCGATTTCCTTGTGTATCATATCATGAAAAATGGTAGTCATGGCCCTCATGTAGGTGGCCCCTGCATTCTTTAACCCAAACAGCATCATCTTGTAGCAGTACATTCCCCACGGCGTAATGAAAGCCATTTTCTCAGCGTCTTCTTCATCCATCGAGATCTGATGATAACCAGCGAAACAATCCACAAATGATTGCAATTCATGCTTGGCGCAATTGTTGATCAGGATGTGTATGTTTGGCAAAGGGAAGTCGTCTTTCGGACTAGCCCGGTTGAGATCTCGGTAGTTGACACAAACTCTCACCTTCCCATCCTTCTTTGGTACTGGTATAATGTTGGCTAACCATGTCGGGTATTCTACTACCCTGAGGACCTTGGCTTTGACCTGCTTGGTGACTTCTTCCTTGATTTTCAAACTCATATCCGGCTTGAACTTTCTGAGCTTCTATTTTTCCGGTGGACATGTCGGATCAGTTGGCAGTTTATGAGCCACAATAGATGTACTCAGGCCCGACATATCGTCATACGACCAGGCAAATATGTCCTCATATTCTCTTAGAAATCTTGTGTATTCCTTCTTTTCTGATGGCGATAAATGAACGCTGATTCGTGTTTCCTTGACATTCTCTTCATCCCCCAGATTAACAACCTCAGTCTCGTCCAGGTTGGATTTTGGTCTTTTTTCAAAATTCTCAACTTCCCTAACAATCTCCTCCGGTATGTCATCTTCCTCTTAATCTATGTACGTTTGTTGCGTTGTCTCATTGCATGTCACAGTCATCAGTTCATCAAGATAAGTAATAGTAATGCTGTATAAGTAAAGTAATGAGAGAAAAAAATAAGAGTGTTGATTTATAAGGAAAATCGAAATGCTTTGATAAATTCCGTAACTGTTTTGAACATTGAAGATCTTATTGCGGAAATTTAAAAATGCGAAAAGAAAAAAAATTAACTAGTAAAAATAAAAGATAGTGCATGATGCTTGTTCAGCCTTGCTACCCCGAGGCTCGCCGGGCTCTGGTGGTTCTGATGGTCCAGTTATTGAGGCGTGCTCCTCTGCTTACAGCCTGTATGGAAGGGCCTTCCTCCCCTCCTCCTCGAGAATGACACAACAATCCATATCATCGTCTTCTAGGAACAAATTCTTCACCGCTGCTAGTGCTTTCTCTTCTTCTGACCCATAGATAACATTGGCCGGTTGGAAAGTCTGTTCCAAGCGTGGTATTGGCTATTCCAGTGGACAGTAAGGATCGTGCCATGGTGGCGACCAGTTGTTGAATTCATCCCAGGTATACTCATATCCCAGACCGAAAGTGGTGCCGTGCTTCTTGAGTTTTATGGGCTTAGTGATTCCTTGGAGGTCCTTGCCAAGCCCCTTACCCGGTTCGTACCCACTCCAGTTCAGTATGCTCTCGATTTTGTTGTCCCACCATTTGTCCTTGTCAACAGCGTTGACTCACTCGATGTGGTGATAGGTCTCCCCACCCAACTTTCTTCTGCCTCCGACTGCCGGAATGGTCTGGCGACTGTATATAGGATTGCTGCCATCGCCGTGAATGATCACCTCCTGGTGATTCCACTCAAACTTTACCGCCTGATGTAGTGTTGATGCTACAGCCCCAGCAGCATGAATCCAGGGTCGTCCCAACAGCAGATTATAAGATGCCGGCACGTCTATTACTTGAAAATCAACATCGAACCAAGTAGGCCCCATTTGCAAACACAGACTAATTTCCCCAAAGGTGGACCTTTGGGAGCCGTCAAAAGCTTTCACATTGATGGCTCCGTCCTTTATCTCGTGCAGTCCCTTACCCAACGTCCTGAGTGTTACTAACGGACAAATGTTGAGGCTGGACCCTCTATCAATCAGGATTCTAGTGATAAAATAGTCTTCGCATTGCACGGTGATGTGCAATGCCTTGTTGTGACTCAACCCTTCTGGTGGTAGCTCGTCTTCATGGAAAGTGATCTTGTGACTTTCCAATACCTGTCCTACCATGTTAGCCATCTCTCCGCCGGTGATGTTGCTGGGTACGTATGCCTCACTCAGTACCCTTAGCAGGGCATTCTTGTGTGCATTAGAATTTTGTGGCAAAGCAAGGATAGAAATTTGCACTGGTGTTTTGTTCAGCTGGTCAATGACCGAGTATTCCTTGGCCTGTATCTTTCTCCAGAGATCATCCGGCCCAGTCTCGGTGATGGTCGGTCGGTTAGAAGCCTGCTTGCTCGACTCAGCCAGATGTTCCGGGGTATAAACTCTACCAGTTCTCGTCATACCCTGTGCCGCAATAGCCTCTCCGAACCTAACCTTGCCTTTCCTTCTTGCCTCGGCTGTGTAGTCCCATGGTATAGCCTTTGTATGGAATGGTGTCATGGCCGACATTGCCACTGGAATCGGCGCGGATATCTCTACTCCGAACGGAGCATGTACCTTAGGTGGTAAAACTGCAACTTCAAATGGTGTGGGTGCATTCGCCGGGGACACGAATTCGACCTCAATTGGCGGATGGTGTCTTTTCAAAGACGTTGCCTCAAACTCAAGTGGCACGGACATATTTACCTCGGCGTCCCCAGAGGGCTGAATTTGGACCACGATCGGATTAAGGGTGACTATTGGTTTCTTTGGGTCGTCACCTTCTGTGATCAAACCGATCGATCCCTCGGGATCCAAATCGTCCTCTATTTCAATCATGTGAACGCCTCCGCCCTTGTGGTCTGGCAGAGGATTATTGCGGACATTTGGAACAGGTTCCTTTGCCACGATATTCTTGTTATCAATTAAAGTCTGGATCTTGTCTTTCAGGGAATGACATTCGTCAATGGTGTGTCCTTCCATGCCGGAATGGTACACACAGGATTTACTTGGATTAACCCACTGAGAAGGGTTTTCAGGAGCAGCAGGGATAGGGGTGACGTAACCAGTAACTTTGAGTCTTTCATACAACTGGTCAATAGGTTCAGCAATAGCGTTATATTATTTTGGAGGCCTTCGGTCAAAGTTCGGTCGAGGTCTAGGGAAGTTTTGGCGTGCGGGAGGGGATTGATAGTGGGATGGTTGAGCATTGTAGGCTTGGTAAACATGTGCGGGTTGGGAATATCTGGGTGAAGTAGGCTGGTATGTGGGGGGTGGAGGTGATTGATAAGTGGGTGGTGGAGTTTGGTAAGAGGGTGAGGGTGCTTGGTAGTTTGGAGTAGGCTGATATGTGAGTGGAGGCATTGGGTAGGTTTGGTATTTGACGGGAGATTTGGTTCTCTGTGCCACCATTACGGCTCCTACGTCCCTCTTCTTGGACACACCTCCTGACTGTAAGGCCTTATTTGTAGCTTGCAAGGCCTCGAAGTTCGTAACCATACCGCTTTTGATGCCCTCTTCGATCCTTTCTCCCAAATTGATAATGTCAGAAAATTTATGGCCCTCGATCATCATCAGCCTTTCATAATACTGTGGGTCTTGAGCCCGGACAAAGAATTTGTTCATTTGTTCTTCCTCTAAGGCAGGTCTAACCTTAGCAGCTTCGGACCTCCAGCGAGTAGCATACTCGCGAAATGTTTCTGTAGGCTTCTTCTTTAGATTCTGAATATAGAACACATCCGGCGCATTCTTCGTGTTGAACCTGAACCTGTCCATAAAGTCGGACGCCATGCTTACCCAGTTTGACCACTTTTTTGGATCTTGGCTAATATACCAGGACAAAGCATCTCCTTTCAAGCTCCTCATGAAAAGTTTCATGCGGATTTTCTCGTCTTTTCTTACTCCCACCAGCTTGTCACAGTACGTTCTCAAATGGACCCTTGGGACCCCTGTACCATCAAACATCTCGAACTTGGGAGGTTTGTACCTCTCGGGCAGTTCGATGTCGGGCTGTATCCAAAGATCTTCGTAGTTCAGCCCTTCAATTCCCTTACTTCCTTCAACGCCTTGAATTCGGCTAGTCAATTTCTTAAGTTCTTCGACCAGGTTTCTGATGAGCAGGTCTTAATCATTAGACTCGGGTATGCTTGAGATGGGTTGGGTGGAGTGTGGCATAGTCTCCACGTAGATGGGGGTGTTATGGTGGGTGTGGCAATGGTCATTTGTAGAGTTTTGGAGTTCTGGATGAGTAGTGGAGTATTGTTTGAAGTATGGCAGGTGTTGCAATGGTGGTGAGGAGCGGGATGGTTCTGTTGCTTTGGGATGTTCTGTGGAGGTGTAGGGTTCTGAGCATTTGGGAAGTTGATATCTGGAGTAGTGAAGGAAAATGACAGATTTGCCAGATTCCGAACCTGATCAAGTTCTTTTTGGAATTTCAGCAGCTTTTGTTCTAGTTGGGATGCATTTTCCTTGGGAACTAGAGTACCATGACCGTGAGTGACCTCTACCCGTTCAGTTGAGTTCTCCTTTCTGGCGCTGTTCAAATATTCCATCTTCCCTTTGTTCTTGTTTTTTTCAGGACTAGGAGGAGGAGTGGGTGGAGGGCCCCTGGATCTCGTGGAGTAAGATGATGTTGCCAGAGTGCACGAACTAGCCTTTGGGGAGGGGAATAAATAAATAGAAAGTAAAAACAAAAAGATAACCAGTTAGTGAGGATCATAAAAAAAACATTGCTATATTTAAACACATAGTGCAGAATGTAAACCGTGTCCTAATTTGGGGACCTCTTTGTGTCCGACGTAGGCCTAGCGACAAATTAATTTGGAGAACTCGGAATGCTAAATGCCTCACTTTATTGATATAAAATAAGACGAATCCCAAATCGACACTAAATAACAGGAAATAAAAGTCACTAATGGCCATTGGCCTTATTACATTTCATAAAAAGAATAAAACTCCTATCAATTTGGTCCCAGAAGGACCTTCCCCAGATTCGGCATCCCTGGCTCCATCGAACAACTTTCCCAACTCTCGAAGTCCCAGCAATAGGTAGGCTCTGGCTATATGTCCGCCTTCGTTTCCCTCAGTATTTTGGCAGTCTTTGACCTTCTTGAGAAATTTCTTCTCCAACTCCACTATGCCTCGCTCCAAGTATCCCAGTCGCTTGTTGGCACTGACAGCCATGTCCTTCCATTCCTCAATTAACTTTTGATTGGCTTCTTGTATCTCACGGTGATCGCTTTCGCATTCCCGGATCCTTTTGCGTAGTAGATTGTACTTGACCTATGCCTCGGCCTTTTCATCTATGATCCTGTGACCTCGAACAAATCCGGGCTGGCCCAGACCATTATGATTATCCTTCAACCAGCCTGAATAGTAGGGAGCACAACCGGCATGGTATCTATCTGGCTCGATGGTATCCCTCCCCATGACGATCTTGCAGTGCCACATATGCTGAGCCTGGCACTTGTAAGGACTGTCATTATCCTGAAAGTCAGCCCGGAAGTGACTCATCTTGTCAACCCTGGGTATAACCTTCTTCCTACCCGCTTGCCTCATAACCCGGAGAGGGACGTAAGGGATCGTTCCTCTCAGGCTGATCAATATCAGGAAAGGTGCATCTCTAGATCGGGCGATGAACTCCTCGGTCGGAAACCACTCGAACATCCATTGCACTTGGTCCTCAGTCAGATTTTCGAAGAGCTCGACCCATTCTCTAGCATTCTGCGGTTGGACGAACATATTGGGCATGTAATTCATTCACTTTGGATGATGAAAAGCGATATGATCATCCCAGTCCCTTCGCTGAATTTCTTGTCGGTATTCACCCTTTTGGAGATGCTCCACGAGCCAAAGTTGAAATAGCAAATTGCATCCTTCAAAGTGTTTGGTTCCCTGTTGGCACCTCTCTAGAGCTCGGTATATTTCCGCAACGAATATGGGCACAATGCTGAATGGTTGCCCACCAATTCCTTCCATTAAGGTCTTAGTTACCATAGCTAGTCTGGTATGGATTCTTGCTTTATTCATTGGAAACACGATCAATCCTAGGAAACAAAATATGAATACAAAGACCCTTCGGAGGATATGCCCTAAAATGTGATGGCAAACTCGTCGGGATAGGTACGGTAGGATTTGCTGTGACCGTACCTCTCATACAAATAATCAAAAGGGATATAGGAGTCTTTCAGACATGTCAGTCCTGGATTCTTCTTCAAACTCATCATTTTGAGGAAACCCCTGCCCTTGCGGTTCTCAGGCATTAGCAAACCCGGAGTTTCCCATGGTATACCGACCAATCCTCCTATTTCTTCTAGCAAGGGTGTCATTTCAATGTCCCCGAAGCGGAACACAGATCTCTTACAATCTCAGTACAAAGTGGCATTTTCTATGATCTTTTTTTTGGGTTGGATTTCCAGGAGGGAAGGTAGGTTGCCCAGATATTTCCGAACAAGGGTCTGATCACTGGAGTGAAGATTCTCCCACCAGCTTAGCAATTTTGGATGGATGTTGGTGACCATGCCGAATCTGGGGACTTCGTGCCTCATATTTCTGCAAGACAAAAGGGTTAGGCCCTTACCCCCCACCAGGCTCGGCTATTTAATATCAACAATTGACATAAAGCATTTAGTTCTCCAAATGAATGCACAGAACGTGGTAGTGTCCGTTTGGGTTTAGGGAAACCCAGTGGACTTTGGACAAGGCTATCTTAAAGAGTCATTATGGGGACAACATAACTGACTCGGCTAGGTTTGACCATAATGCATGCACAATTAAACAGAGTGAGGTTTCTATGGGGTTTTAGACTGGTACCCTTGAGCGGACAACTCAAGAGGGAAAGGCACGAAACCGTCGACTACACCGTTGATCGACTGGTTTTACCGCTAATATGCCTTTTCCGGATTTAGGGGGTGATAATATCGGAAGAGCGCAACCACTCATTATAAGCGTTGCTATGGTATTTGTTTAGCACGAGTGGAATATGATGTTGAGCATGATTATGCAACAATTAAAAGCATGTTGACACGTATTTGCACGTTTAGAAAGCAGTGAATACAGCAGTTTCAAAATTTAAAGCGGCAATGAAGGAAAGCAGTAAAGGAAAGAAACAAAAAGACAAGTCAGTTTTGCAATCGAAAAGGAAATTGAATGCTTAAAAGAAATAAACAAATAATTGCGCGTAAAGAAGCATAACTTCACAATAATAGTCTGAAATGGTAATAGCCTAAAAATCTCCAGCAGAGTCGCCATGCTGTCACGCCCCCTTTTTCTCGCGAAATCGGTTTTATGACATTTGGAGGGACAACTCATTCCTTTTGGGAACTGGGTTAGCATTTGAAGAGTCGCCACCTAATGATTGGGGTGCATTAGGACACCAAAAGAGTTTGATTTGAATAACCAGAGATAGGGTAAGTGCTTGAAATTATTCTAAGGGGAAGGTGTTAGGCACCCCTCAAAATCCACTAGTTGGTTCCCAGCCAGACAATTATCGTGAATTGAGGTGCAATTAGCATATAGGCAGATAAGGCTCAAATAAGAGGGGATTTCAACACATAATGGTTTGAAAGTAAGCAAAGTTTGAAAGAACAATTAGAAAGGCTAATTTTTAAATAAGGAGTTAAAATACTGAAAGAAAAGAAATGAAGAATAAATAAAGGGGGGGTCCTAGGTTTATTAAAAATATGGATCACCCACACAATGTCCGGTAATCACTCCTCAATGAGGGGCTACACGTGACATTATCGCGTGGTCATCATATCCATATCTACCCTTCCCACCCCGTTAAGGTATTTAAAGCGCGGATTGGTCTCGATTACTTATTGCATGCTATTACCCGTCCCACTCCTATCAGTCCCGGAGGCACTTAAGACTACTAACCCTAAAAAGGGAGGGATATTAGGCTTATTTGAAGTTTCAAAGGTAAAAACTCTAAGGCGACATACAAAATACATATTGCATATTTTGGGGGGAAGCATATAAACAAACAAAGGCTCATATATACCTAAACAAAGAAAGCACATAATTAGCATGACTTGCACATACTTTTCAGGTCTGATTAAAAATACCAAAGACGAGGGAGTTTAAATATTGAGGCAGATTGGTTTATTACATAACTCAGATAAGAAGTCCGAATCAGGCCTGCCTGCTGGTTGTAATTTGTTGGCCCAAGTAAAGGTTAGTTTTGAAGACTGACAAAGGAACTTAGACATGAACCAGGTCCATCCAGTGGTCCATCCCTGAGGTGCACAAAAACGGGCAGATTCAAGCATGTGGGTTGCACGTGAAGGAGATAATCTTAACTTGGTGTATTTAATATCTCCTGATCGAAAAGGTTGCATAATTGATAAGGAGAAGGAGTCCTTAATCAAAGAGAACACTATTCAAGATAGGGAAGGAGTTAGAAGTTGAAATCAACTAGAACTCTTCCACCAAGGAAGAGTTGCATCAGAACTCTAGTTATTTCTTCATCTACTAACTCTATAAATTGCAGGATGTTCTCACATTAAAGTGTGGCACAAAAACGCAGAAGTTAAATGTGAATTGGGAGCAAAATAGCAAGGCTTTTTGCAAGCAGTTCGTGTGTGATTCAAGTGTGCAAACCAGAAGCTACATGAACCAGATTAAAGAACCAGCTCCATAAAGAGTTTTATGTGTCTTTCTTTATTTCTAGTTCAATTGTAGTAGGTGTTTTAAAATTGTACCTTTCAGCTTTTCATAGAAGCAATTGTATTAGGTACTTTGAGTATTCAAGTTAGAGTTAACTTGAAAGTGTCGCAGCAGTTGAGGCTGTGTGCTACACTGGGATTAGAGTTTAATCCGTAGGTTTACAAGAGTTTTGTAAATGCAGTTTTGGCTCAGTGATTTTAGTGGAAGTTTGGGGAAATCCTACTGAGTAGTAGGTCGTGGTTTTTCACCTTTTGAGCCAGGTGTTTTCCACGTAAAAATCTCTGTGTTCTTTATTTTCTGTAATTATTATTCCGCAAACAGCAGTAGTTAGTATACCTAGAAGAACCAGGTTCTTCTAGAGCGAAAATTGGGTACCACACAAATCACCCCCCCTCTTGTGTGGTATTGACGTTTAGAACATCAATTGGTATCAGAACAGGTTATCCTTGAAGAGGCTAACACCTTAGGAGAAGATCAACAATGAGTGCACCACCTGGAAAGTGGGAAGGGCAATCCACTGCCAGGCCTCCACTTTTCGATGGTCAGTACTATTCTTGGTGGAAGAACAGGATGAGAGATCATATCATAGGAGAGGACTATGAACTCTGGGACATAGTCACTGATGGTCCTTTGGAAACTACAAAGAAGAATGAGGAAGGAGTGGATGTGCCAAAACAAGAGCTGACTGCAATGCTGAGGACTTGAGGAAGTGGGAAAAGAATGCAAAGGCCAAGAAATGGCTTGTGTGTGGACTTGGTCCAGACGAGTACAGTAGAATTCAAAGTTGTACCACTGCTAAGGAAATCTGGGACACTTTGCATGTGGCTCATGAAGGAACACCTCAAGTGAAGAGGTCCAGAGGAACACTGCTGTATTCTCAATATGAGAATTTCACCATGAAGGAAGGGGAAACCATCCAAGAGATGTATACAAGGTTCACCACACTGACAAATGAACTTATGTCTCTTGGAAGGGTTATTCTTGAAGAAGACAAAGTTGAGAAGATTTTGACAAGGGTACTGCCAATCTCTTGGGAAAGCAAAATCACAGCTATTTAGGAATCAAAGAACATTGCCACTCTTAAGCTAGATGAGCTAATTGGAAATCTCACTGCCTATGAACTCAGAAGGCAAACCATGAAGATGGATGCACCCAAGAAGGAAAGGAGCATGGCATTCAGAATCACTGAAGGTGCTGATCTAGAGGAGGATGAAATGACCATGATCACAAAGGATTTTAAGAAGTACCGAATGAGAGAAAATGGTCTTTCAAGAAGTGGAAGCTACAACAAACCAAGGGTTCCTGAAAAACAAACCAATGAGGGGTGCTACAAGTGTGGGAAGACTGATCACTACATCAAAAATTGCCCTCAATGGGAAATTGAATGGAAGAAGGAAAGAGCTGAACGAAGGAACAGGAAGAAGGAACAGGTTCAACCCAAGAAGAACAAAGGATCAACAAAGGCTATGGTTGCTGCCTGGGGAGAAACATCAGATGAGGACTCACAAGATAAAGCTGAAAATGAGCAAGCACTTATGGCCATCAGAGAATCAGATGATGAACAAGAGGTAAGTGTCCTTCATCTCAAAGACAAGATTAAATTCCTGTCTAAAGAAAGGTTGTCTGAGCTATAACTAGACTTAATTGATGAGTCTGAGATAATTAACAATGAGAAGAAAGCACTGTCTAGGGAATGTGTGATCCTAAAAGCCAAGTGCAAAAATCTAGAATCTAGGGCTAATGAGAGCGATAATAAAAATGATGAGTTGAAGAACCAGGTTCATGAACTTGACACCACTGTCCTAGAGCTTAGATCTGCTAATCTAAAATTGAAATTAGGAACTGGTAAAAAGAAATCTGATAACACATAACTCACTTTTGAAGAAAATGTAGGAAAAATGGAAGATGAGTTGTACAAAAGAGATGAGCAGATAAGAGTCCTTAAGGAGGATCTAAACAAGGTTAAGCACGAGCTAGATAGAACCTGTAAATGGAATAGGTCCTCTGATGCACTTTCATGGCTACATGAACACCATAGTAGCAATAAGAGAGGACTTGGCTACGGGACCCCTGCACCTAAGTGGGATCCCAAAAGCAAGTACCTCACACTTCCTGAGAACAAAATTTGCACACACTGTGGTAAAACTGGTCACTATAAAAGTGAATGTATTGCAAAAGAAAAGGCTAGTCAAAAGAATAAAGAATTTGTTCAAGGGAATAATAGGCTGCCAGGTTGGGCTAAAAAGAATTTGATTCACCCTTTTGCCTATAGAAAGGGACCCAAACTAGTTTGGGTTCCTAAGACTAACCCCTAATTTCCTTTCGCAGGTCCAAGTGAAGGGGAGCAGCTAAATATAATACATGGATAGTGGCTGTTCAAAGCATATGACAGGAAGCAAGAACCAGTTCCTTTCACTTGAGGACCTCAAAGGAGGTAATGTCTCCTTTGGAAATGGGAAGAAAGGTGAGATCATTGGGGTTGGAAAGGTAGGTAAGAATGATTCTCACTCTTTGAGAATGTCTACCTGATAGATGGCCTAAAGTACAGTCTAATCATTGTATCACAATTATGTGATAAAGGTAACTTGGTAGCATTCACCACTACCAAATATTTTGTGATTAATCTTACCATTGACAAGATTGTTTTGCAGGAAAAAAGGAGTAAACAATACATACATTGTAGATTTGTTCACACTTTCAGAAAATGAACTCACTTGCTTAAGTGTGTTGGACAATGATCCCCTCCTTTGGCACAAGAGACTTGGACATGCAAGTTTGAGTCAACTCAACAAATTAGTCTCCAAGGATCTGGTGATAGGGCTGCCTAACATCAAGTTCAAGGAAGACAAAGTTCGTGAGGCTTGTGCAAGGGGGAAGCAGGTAAGATCCTCTTTTGAATGCAAGAAAGTGGTAAGCACCACCAGAACGATGGAACTGGTCCATATGGATCTCTGTGGTCCAATGAGAATATTAAGCAGGGGTGGTAAAAGACATGTGATGGTGTTTGTTGATGATTACTCTAGGCTTACTTGGACATTGTTTTTAACATCTAAAGATGAAGCATTTGACATGTTTACTTCTTTTGTTAGAAAAACTTAGAAACAACTAGGTAATCAACTTGCATCAATTAGGTCTGATCATGGAACTGAATTTGAAAATGCTAAGTTTGCTGAATTTTTGCATGATACACCATAAATATTTGCATGACTAGACCTCTTGTTAAGAAGATTCCCTATGAGTCACTTAAAGGGAAAAAGCTAAATATATCCCATCTTAGGGCATTTAGATGCAAGTGCTTTGTGCACAATAGGTAAGTATGATCCCAGAAGTGATGAGGGAGTATTCTTGGGATATTCTTCACATAGTAAAGCTTATAAGATATACATTAAAAGAACTATGTGTGTAAAAAATAAAAATAAAAATGTATATGTTATTTTTTTTAAACTAACATTCTTTCTGAGAGGCAGGAACAAGATAATGAAGAGATTGGGCTGATAAGAAATTCAAATGGTGAAACTACAGTCCAGCCTGAAGATGCATCACAGGAAGGAACAGGTGATGGAACAGGTCCTTCCACCCAGGGCAACATGACAGGGGGAACTGACTAGAGAGGAACTGATCCTCAAACCTCGAGGGAACCTGTCCATGAACCTATTCCTCAGTAACAAAACCAGGAAGGAACATCCAAAGAAATAGACACTCCTATTGCAACATCCACAAAATTGGATATAGATGAACCTGGTTCATCTGTTGATCAGAAGTTGTATAGGGGAATGATTGGTTCTCTTTTATATCTCACTACTAGCAGACCTGACATTCTGTGCAGTGTAGGTCTTTGTGCTCGATTTTAGGCAAATTCAAAGGAGTCCCACTTAACTAATGTAAAGAGAATATTGAGATACTTGAAAGGCACCACTGACCTTTGCCTTTGGTATCCAAAAGGTAGTAATTTTAACCTAGTGGGATATGCTGACGCTGATTATGCAGGTTTCCTAGTGGATTGGAAGAGCACCTCAGGTATGGCACACTTCCTTGTTCATGTCTTGTGTCATGGGCTACCATAAAGCAAAATTCAATGGCCTTATCTACTGCTGAAGCTAAGTATGCTGCTGTTGCTTCATGATTGTGCTCAATTGTTGTGGATCAAGCAGCAGTTGATGGATTTTGGTATTGAAGTTGGTTGCATCCCTATTTTCTGTGATAACACTAGTTCTATTAGTATGACTAAGAATCTGGTTGATCATAAGAGAACTAAGCACATAGATGTTAGACACCATTTTTTGAGGGACAACTATGAGAAAGGCTTGATCACTATGGAGTTTTGTGCTATTGACAAGCAAATTGCTGACATCTTCACGAAAGCCTTAGGTAGAGATCACTTTGAGAGGAACAGGTTGGAATTAGGGATGATTGAGATCACCTAAAAGGACCAGTTCAAGGTTAAACAAAAAAAATGAATGAAAAAAAAATTGAATTTTTTTTTGGTTAGAACGTCTGTAAATTGTATAATTAGATTAAATCTTGCTCAGTCTCATACTTTCCATAGTATACTCTTGTGCCATGTTCTGAAATGACTCATTAATCTCTAATGATATTTTCTCTATTTTGGCAAATTTAGACTTACACAAGAGAATTTTCAGTGAAGAACCTGGTTCATCAAGATAACACGGTATGTTTTCTACACTCTGCATAATTTGAAATAACTATATTTGGATCATGAGCAGAGTCCTACCAAATACCAAACTTCTTTTGGACTTATCCGTTACAAGTGAACCAGTCCCATTTAAAAGAGTCCCAACCAAATAGAAGTACCTAGATTCTAGGGATACACTCTAATGTCTCTTCAAAGCTGAATTTTAGTTTGATTAAAACTTCTAAGAGTCTGAAAAGCTGTAGTTACCCCATCAATTATTCCCCTATATATTGATCAGCTTTAGTGTATTCCTTACTTCATCTCTCTCAAACGGTTAAAACAAATATCATTCTTCTTTCATCTTCCAAACACAATCTAATTCTCTTCTCTTCCATACCCTAGCCCAGATATGTCGAACACCTCTGAAAATCCTTCATCACTACCACAGGAAACCACTTCCACACCTTCTATAACACCAATCTCTAAGAAAAGATGATGGCTCTTAAGATTGTCGCTGAAGGAGAGTAGATCAAGAAAATAAACAAGCATTTGAAAGCATGTAGGGAAGAAGAATCCTAGAAATCTGATGATTCATTTAAGTCTGCTACTAAGGGGGAAGAGATTAGTTCTTCCGAAATTGAACAGGTATCTTCTGATTCTAAAATTACTCTTGAGACAATTTCTGAAGTTTCTGCAAATTTGGAGAATAGATTTGTACTGGTAGGATTCTAACAAAAGAAACTGGTGCAATGGTTGTTTGGGGAGAGGAATTTAGTGAAATAGAAGAGAGTGTGAGCAAAACATGGGGGAAGTGGGTCTGGCAAAGCTGCTGAGGGGTTGGTTCAACTTGAAAAAATATAGATGAACCTGTTCCATCTGAACAGGAAACCCTCTTGGACTTACTGATAGGATTATCAATGGCACCAAAACTCATGCCATTCCCTATGGTTTTATTCTCACAACTGTGCTTGCACATTTCAAGGTACAAGCAAGGATCATTTTGGGGTTAACACTCTGCTTGCTTGCGATTATGAAGTCAATGTCATTCTTAATGAACCTGGTTCATCTAAAAAGACACCTATCAATAGCAAAGTCAGAGTCTTGGTACAGGAGAGTGAGGCAAAGGATATTGAGATAGCAAGGCTGAAGACCCAATTGGTTGAGGTAGAATCTGAGAGAGATGTTCTCAGAACTGAACTTGCAAGGGAAAAGGAGAAGAACGATGAAATTCTTCAAGACATGCTGAAACTTCTCCAAGCAAATAACCTAGCCCCTACCTCTTCCAAGCCTTAAATCCCAGCCTAGTGTAGATCAACCAGCCACCCAGTTCGGGACGTTTTGTTTCTTTTGCTCATGTTTGCAGTATTTTTATTTCTTCTTATGCTTTGTGGTAGAATCTTATCAATCATCAATGAAATTCACTGCCTTTTGCTCTAACTGTTTGTTTATATTTCTTTGATGGTTAAAATTCTTAGCTTGATCTATGATGATTAATTCATGATTGCATTTGAAGTAGCCCCAGTGGCCATGAGTAAGTTTTAAAATCTGGTTATCTCACATTTTTATGCAACTTTTCGATGATGCCAAAAGGGGGAAAAAGGTTGTGCTTTAATCAAGTGATGTTTACACTTTGAACAGTGATGTTTATAACCTAATGTACCTGGTCCTTGATGATAAGTGATAAAAAGAAAAAATATTTCTAACATTGTGTTGATGTTGAAGCTGAGTTCTGGCAGGGCCTAAGTGTATGAAAAGCACAGAGTTTGTCATCATCAAAAAGGGGGAATTTGTTGGCCCAAGTAAAAGTTAGTTTTGAAGACTGACAAAGGAACTCAGACATGAACCAGGTCCATCCAGTGGTCCATCCCTCAGGTGCACAAAAACGGGCAGATTCAAGCATGTGGGTTGCACGTGAAGGAGATAATCTTAACTTGGTGTATTTAATATCTCCTGATCGAAAAGGTTGCATAATTGATAAGGAGAAGGGGTCCTTAATCAAAGAGAACACTATTCAAGATAGGGAAGGAGTTAGAAGTTGAAATCAACTAGAACTCTTCCACCAAGGAAGAGTTGCATCAGAACTCTAGTTATTTCTTCATCTAGTAACTCTATATATTGCAGGATGTTCTCACATTAAAGTGTGGCACAAAAACGCAGAATTTAAACATGAATTGGGAGAAAAATAGCAAGGCTTTTTGCAAGCAGTTCGTGTGTGATTAGAGTGTGCAAACCAGAAGCTACATGAACCAGATTGAAGAACCAGCTCCATAAAGAGTTTTATGTGTCTTTCTTTATTTCTAGTTCAATTGTAGTAGGTGTTTTAAAATTGTACCTTTCAGCTTTCATAGAAGCAATTGTATTAGGTACTTTGAGTATTCAAGTTAGAGTTAACTTGAAAGTGCCGCAGCAGTTGAGGCTATGTACTACACTAGGATTAGAGTTTAATCCTTAGGTTTACAAGAGTTTTGTAAATGCAGTTTTGGCTCAGTGATTTTAGTGGAAGTTGGGGAAAATCCTACTGAGTAGTAGGTCGTGGTTTTTTCACCTTTTGAGCCAGGTGTTTTCCACGTAAAAATCTCTGTGTTCTTTATTTTTTGTAATTATTATTCCGCAAACAGCAGTAGTTAGTATACCTAGAAGAACCAGGTTCTTCTAGAGCGAAAATTGGGTACCACACAAATCACCCCCCTTTTGTGTGGTATTGATGTTTAGAACATCATAATGATTAATAGAAACAGGTTCAGTTTATAGTTATTACCCTAAGGCTTGCCTAAGTGTTTGGACAGGGTCCTTTAGGCATGACATCTACTGATTTAGAAGGTGGTGAGTAAGGCTCGAAATGGATTGTTTGAAGTCCTATATGCATACTTGTTAAACTTGTTAAGTGAGGGACTTAGATTATTAAAAAAAAGATGCAGAATGTACAAAAAGAAACTAAATAAATTGGTTACAGGTTCTGCAGGTGATATCATCTACTCTTACTGATTTTATATCTAACATTGACTGTGAATGAAACGAATCAAAATTGCTTGAGGATCCCTATAGGCATGATTTCTAGGCATTACTGATTTCAGACGTATATCTAATTGCAGAAACCTTATAGACATGGTATCTAAATGCAGAAACTTATTTTTTATAGACATGGTATCTAAATGCATAAACTTGTTTTAAACCTTATAGACATGGTACTTAAATGCAGAAACTTGTTTTAAACCTTATAGACATGGTATCCAATGCAGTTTGAATTAAAATATTCCTATAGGTATGGCTTCTAGGTGATGTTTGAATATGCAGAAGTTAAAACACCCTATAGGCATGGTTTCTAGGTGAAATTTGAATATGCAGAAGTTAAAACACCCTATAGGCATGATTTCTAGGTGAAGTTTGAATATGCAGAAATTAAAACACCCTATAGGCATGGTTTCTAGATGAAATTTGAATATGCAGAAGTTAAAACACCCTATAGGCATGATTTCCACCCTTGCATGCATAGTTACCACCCCTTTTTCACTAGCCAGCCCCAAATATTTATTACAACTTATTACAAACTAGAATAATAAATTACATCAGAAAAGTACAAAGAAAAGTACAACCAGAGGAAGCCTGATTCTTGACTTCCTCTCTGAGTTATGAGATAGACTAACTCAAAGTCCATTGATCCAAAGCCTTTCTCCAATTTGAGTGTGTCAGAGTTCCCTAAGAGCCTCAATGGGACTCTGGGCAGTGCTCACACCCAAATTGTATCACCAGAATAGGGATAAGTACAGTGTGGAAGTGCCAGCCCTCAAGTGTCCAAGTTCAGAGGGAGCTCATGGGTGCCAAGGCAAGACTCACAAGAGGGGGGGTAGAACTTAAGTCTAAGAGAGAGTGCAAGTGAAGAAACAGAGTTCTGAGGGAATAAAGGAGAGGGAGAAGGGTGTTGGGAAACACTCATAAACAAAATAATTTCATACAAAAGGGGTTCAGGGGTTGGGAAATTGTAAAGAGCCTATGTACTCAGGCAAGGGTAAGCTTTGGGCATGCACAGCAATAGAAGATTCTGGCATGCCCATAAGCCTACCAGAACACACAATACTAGAGAGACATAGAGGTTAGGATCCCAGGGGATCAAGCTTGAGTCATGGGCAGTAATACTGCCATGCCTCAAACAAACCATAAGCATCGAACACATTGGGGTAGGGGGGGGGTTTAGGATTCATAATAGATTCAGAACAGGCTGAAGGAAATTACAGCATGCTAAGATAAGTACTGGAGTAAACACAAACAGTAGGCAGACAAGAAGGTAAAGGTATTAAGTAAACATATTGTTGTGATGCTGAAATCCTAATCAGAACATACCAGTTCAAAGAAGCAAAATACAGTAAAGGCAGGTAGCAGGATTTGAAATATAGCTTTGGCTTTCAGCCAGCTAAATAGGTCACAGTAGAAGTAGTAAAGCAGGAGAGAATGTTTTGAGTGTAAGTGATTTTGGAATTCAGAGTGTTCGTGTGTGTTTGTGTTAATGAAAGAGCAAGGTACTTATAGTTTGAAAATAGGTAGAAAATAAGGCAAGAATCATAGTTCAGCAGCAATTATGGCACTATGTACTAATTAAAAGTCAAATCAGCACAAAAGACTTCCTTTAATTAAGGAGTTAAAATTAAATGGTAATGGGCAGAAAACATTTAAGGAAAGAAATCAAGTAGAGCATCATGTGCAGAATAGACAATTAGGGGTAAGTACATAGGGGTCCAATTAAGGAAACAACTAATGCAGAATCAGTAAAAATACTCGGTTAACCAAATAAGGTAGGAAACACAATAGATTTGCAAAATATGGAGACAATCGGCTCCCAGTAATCAGGGAGTCAAGGGTTTGAAATTACTGATTTAAGGAGGATCACACGGGTTCCCAAGAATAGGCAAATAAACCAAGTTAAAAACAGGAGAATCGAAAGTCTAAGGAAAGTTTTCAAATCAATCCAAGAAATAGGGAAATCAGTAAAACAAGGAAAGAATCAATTACTTAACACACGAGTGCAATCAGAATTACACAAGGAGTGGTTTGAAATAAGTCTGCCCAGTTAAGATCAGATAATTTGAAATTTAGCATATAAAAGAGTGCATAAACATTAGGCATGCGAGACTGAACTTATGACAAAGAGAAACGAACATAGCAAGTATAAGTTTACAAAGTCCAAGTAGACAGTGTAAACACGGTACGTCAACATAGGTCAACTTTAGTAATACGGGAAAAGAGGGTATCTAAAAGCATGCAAAAGGGTCAGTAAAAAGACCTTTTCTGAAAAATATAGTCTAGTTTCGATGATTGCAAGAAGTCAAATCACATAGAGAAACAAAAGTTGAAACAAAAAGGGTTTCGAATCCAGTCGAGCAACTTCAAACCGGTGAAACAGCTTCAAAAGCTTGAATAAGCCCCAAATAAATTAGGGTTTTGAAACCAATCAAATTCAGGGATGATGAGCAAGTAAATCACACTAGCTAAATAGTCTACAGAACTCGAATGTAACCCAAAATTTTAGGGTTTTTTAATACCGGTCGAGTCTAGAGATGGAACACAAATAATCGAACAAATACTAACACGAAAATATATTCAGAACCCTCAAAAGAAACTAAGACTCTTGACATGCAAACTCCAGTAGAAGAACGACATAAGGAAACACAGCAGAACATGTTGAAAACCAAAGAAAGCTTCGAAATAACTTAACAGAAACCAAAATCGAAAAAGATAAAGGGGTTTCGAAGGTAGAGTTTGAAAGAAAACCTTGAGAAAACGTTTAGAAGCTTAGAGCAAACACAAATCTAAAACAGATCTAAAAGAAATCGGAAGAACCTCAAAGGTTAGGGTTTCAGAAGAACCCCAGATGGTAAGAAAGGCTTGGAGAATCATCGATCTAAGCAGGAGAAGTCAAGAATCAGGCTTGAATAGCCATGGCTGGCCGGAGCAAAGTCAAAGATGACCGGAGACAGCCATAGAACTGAAATCAACCAAGGTCTGGACCAAACTTTTCCAGGATTCAACCTTGAAACCGTGATACTCGAACACATAGAAGCCCGGGGAGGTAGATACAGGCCTCTAATGGTTTTGGAAGCCATTGATTTGGGCGGTTTTAGGGTGGTGGTTGAAGGCGTCGGCTATGTTTTGGGAGAGAATTTGAGAGAGAATTGGGATTCAGAGGCGGCTGAATGAGAGAAATGATAGGGTTTAGGGGTTGTTTGGGATTAATTATGGAAAGGGGATTTGGTGGCCGTTGATCATTTTCAACGGCCTGGATTGAATGGGGTAGGGGAATCCGGGCGGGTTATTTAGTTGGGTCGGGGGTCAGGTATGATTAGGATTTGGGCTGGGTAATTGGGTTTAAAAATTGGGGTTCAATTCAGGCCACAATTGAAACACAATTGGGCTATATTTTAAATAGCCACATTTCCCTTATTTATTTTATAAAAAATAGTAAAGTAATTTCTGGAAATAAATTAAAGGTACTAAAATGATTAATAATACATAATTATCACATTAAAATATTGGACCTAATTTTTATAGACATAAACGTAATTAAATCTAAAAGAGGCTACTATTGCAGTTACATGCAATTTAGGCTTAAAAATACTAAATAAATTTGTAAAAATATGCAAAAATTATCTTAGCTATATTTTAGTACAAACTATGAGAGTTCAATAAATGAATCACTAAAATGATAATTTTGGGTATAATTATTGGGCTTTTCTGGATAAAATAGGGCAATAAATTGATTTAAAAATCTTTTAAAATCTAAGGAAAATTAATAAAATGTTTAGACATACTTATATATGCATACATATGCTATTTTGAGAGTATTTAGCATATAAAAAATATATAGGGAAAAATTGGGTATCAACAACCTCCACAGAACAACTTCCCCTAAAATGCCCGTACCTGGGAACCACCCAAGATGGCAAACTTCACATCCATTGGTGAGTCATATTCCAGCCTTTTCCCCAAACTTGTCCAGATGGGTTTGTTGCAGCTTGTACCCCAAACCAGGCAGAACCCAGCGTCGCCTGCTTATAGAGCCGGCACTCGATGTGCTTACCACTCAGGGGCGGAAGGGCATGATACAGATGACTGTTGGACCCTGAAAAGGGCTGTGGAAAACCTCATAGAACAGAAGCGAATAGTGCTAAAGGACTAAGACGTTCCTAATGTAACCAACAATCCCTTACCGACTCACAACAACGGGCCGGTTATTGGAATGATCTGTGAAGATAGAGAGTTTGACCCAGCTCTAAAAGCCATCATTGCCATAGCCGATGTGGAAACGAAACCAAGGGCTGCCGCAAAACAGGACAAAGGGGAGAAGAAGAGTAAACTCGCCCCTCAGAATACAGAAAAGAAAAAGGAAATCGGAACTGGGGCAGCACCCTCAAAAGATGTCGTTCTCTATGTTCCCCGGGGCTGCAAGAAAGAACAGATGTCATTGAGCCCTCCAAGAAGGTATTAGTTAAACAAGGGATCCAAAATGTATGTGCCTAAAGGGACCTACGTGGTGCGGGGCCCAGTAATTTCACCAAGGCTGAATGAGCCCGTGGTTATTGGCTGCGCACCGCAGAGGCCCATGACAGACCCCACTGCCGTCCCATGGAATTACAACAAGGCGGTAGTGACCTTCAAAGGGAAAGAAATCGCAGGGGAAGTACATAGAAACCAACCCATCCGGGAGGTACCTCAATCTGGAAGAAGTGAATAATGGCACAAAGAAACGTTTCCCACTAAAGAAGCATGTTAGTGCCGAAGAGGCCGAAGAGTTCTTCAGGAAAATGAAAACTGCGGACTATGAGATAATTGACCAACTCCGAAAGTCCCCTGCTCAGGTCTCCTTGTTGTCTCTGCTAATGAATTCAACTGAACATCAGAAAGTATTGATCAAAACCCTCAACGAAGCGTACCCACTGAAACCACTGTGGAACAGTTGGAGAGGATGGAGGAAGGTTTTTTGCAATCAATCAGATCTCTTTCAGCAAGAATGATTTGCCTCCGGTAGGGGCCGCCCACAACAAAGCCCTTCATCTGACAGTTAAAAGTGAGGGATATTACGTGAAAAGGGTCATGCTGGATGGTGGTTCTGGAGTAGATATTTGCCCTCTCTCAACTCTACAAAGAATGGAGATCGGTACTGAGAGAATCGGGCCCAACAACGTCTGTATGCGTGCCTTTGATGGCATCAAAAGAGATACCATAGGTGATATTGATCTGATTTTGACTATTGGTCCGGTGGATTTCGAGGTGACCTTTCAGGTCCTGGATATGGATACTTCCTATAATTTCCTCTTGGGAAGACCTTGGATTCACGCAGCAGGGGCTGTACCTTCCACTCTCCACCAGATGGTGAAATTTGAACA
>NW_017670775.1:337472-380559 GCF_001879085.1 Nicotiana attenuata | reverse complement strand
AATTAGGGTTGGGGGTAGTCGGTGAATTAAAAAGGAAAGGTTTAATTTGAGCCGTTGATCTTTTAGATCAACGGCTGTGATTAAAGGGGGGATCCGGTCGGGTATTATGAATTGGGTCAGGGTTGGGTCGATTTTAGGATTTGGGCCGGTAAATTGAGTTTAAATTGGGTGTTTAATATGGCTATAATCGAAACGCAATGGGCTATGTATTAAATAGCCAATTTCTCCCCTCTTAATTTGATTAAAATAGTTAAAACGATTTTTAAAAATAAATTAAAGCACTGAATTAATTAATAATATATAAATGTTAATTTAAAAATATTTGGAGTAATTTTATAATTGCAAGATGCTATTATTAGAAATATAGGCTATAATTGCAATTTTAGCTTAAAATATCAAATAGATTTATAAAAACAAATATGAAAAAAATTACCTTTATTATATTGTGATGTAAATAGGAGGATGGAAATAAATTACTTACCAAAATGATAGTTTTGGGAATAATTATTGGGTTTTGTACTGTTAAAACAAAATAAAAAAATGATTTTTAAAAGATTTAAAAATTAGAAAAATGTCAAAAATTCTTGGGCATACTTATATATACATGTACATGCTATTTTGAGTATAAAAATAGATAAGGAAAAAATTGGGTATCAACAGTTTGCTGATTCGGCATTCCCGCAACTATCATTAAAGATAATGTTGCAAATTTGAATAGTCACTTGATGAGGGAGATATGCGAGCAGTTTAAGATCACGCATCGAAATTCTACTCCTTATCGGCCCAAATCCAATGGCGCCGTGGAAGCAGCAAATAAGAACATCAAAAAGATTCTGAGAAAGATGATTCAAAGCTCCAGGCAATGGCATGAAAAGTTGTCGTTTGCACTATTAGGATACCGCACTAGCACATCAGTCGGAGTAACCCTGTATATTTTGGTATATGGCACTGAAGCCGTATTACCCGCGGAAGTTGAAATCCCTTCTCTCCGAATCATTGTTGAAGCTGAAATTGAAGAAAGTGAGTGGGTCAAAACCCGTCTGGAACAGTTAACCCTGATCAATGAAAAGCGAATGGCCGCAGTCCGCCACGGGTAGTTTTACCCGTGCCTATAACAAGAAAGTGCGTCCTAGAAACATTGAAGTGGGGCAACGTTTTAAGGCGTATTCTTCCCCATCATCAGGAAGCATAGGGAAAGTTTTCTCCTAACTGGAAAGGTCCATACATTATCAGAAACTATTTCCAAGAGGGGCGTTATACTTGGGAGACATCGAAGGATATGACCCCAAAACAGCTGTAAATGCAAACGCAGTCAAAAGGTACTATGTCTAATCCTTCTACAACAACCACATTATCCAATTGGGATGACAAAGGCTTTTATTCTCGCTACCCCACACACTCCAATCCTTCGCTAACCCTTTGAGCCGGTTACTTTTCTTTCATTACCCTCTTTGGAACTTGAAGACGGTTGTAAAAAAAAGCATCAAAACAAAAGAAAAAGAAAAAGAAAAACAACAAAACAAAATGTTTCCCTGAACTACGTTCCACTTGATTCCGAAAGGATACGTAGGCAGCCTCTCTCTGGGGTTCAGTCACACCAAAACAAAAATCCAATTTTCCCAAAAAGCGAAACTGAGGCGGATGTTATAATGGTTCGGCGATGACCCCGCCTGAGCAGTTCCAAAGTTGTAACTCCATCCAAATTCTTTTGACCCAAACCATGTTCATGTCCTTCCGATCAAGCGTGAAAGGTTTTCAATATTAGAGAACGCAGCTGTGTGGATCCGACGCAATCAATATGAGAGAAATAAAATGAGAGAGTCTTATTGGTGAAAACTTACGGGCATCGTAAGGCGATGATGAGCAGAGAAACTGAAAAACGAGAGAGTCTTGTTAGTGAAAACTTGTAAAGAGCACTAGAAGGCGACGGTGAGAAGAGAAATGAGAGAGGTCGATTGCCAAAAACCCGCAAAGGGCACCGTTGATCGAAAAGAAGAAACCCCTCACCACTATTGGCACGGAAAGAGTCAAGGCAAGGTTTCACGGTTTCAAAATACGCGTCCCAATGGGTTTATGAGAAGTTGGATAGTTGTGCTGATCGGGTATCCAGTCCAAGAAGAATGTCATGTCTATTGAAGTGTGCATGTACTCCTGATAAGTCCTTGTTTCCTCCCCGAAAGGGACACTTCTCCTTAAATTCACTTTCTTGTCCTCTATTTACATTTCTTTGAATCCCTTTCGATCTATCTCTGTTCCGAAACTAATAAAAAGAAAAGGTGGTAAGATTGGTTTTACAGGGTTCTGTTTAATAAAGCCAAGTCCAAAGAAAAGTACCCAGCCTCAGCGGGTGCATAAAGTTGATCCCGACTGGCCCTGATGGCCGATACTCTGAAATCAAAGTTATTGAAAATAAAAGAAATCCAAAGTCAAAAGCCCCTAGAGGCAGAATAAGGTGAAAAGACCAAAGCCCTACATGGTTGAACCGTCATCTGGAAAGTTTGGAAATTTTGAGTTCCTTCGGTTTTAGGAGAGAGATCAATCTTCAGAAAAGCCAGCAAGCAGCAGAGGTTCTCGCCAAAACGTTGGGCCGAGGTCAAGTGATAAAAAACAATCAAGGCCAAAAAACCAACCACCGTTTCAAACTAACAATTGTTCTTTGTTTGAAAATTTAAAACAGGTGCAATCCAAAGCAACCGTGCAAGAAGCAGGTGCAACCAAAAAGGAAAAAGAAGTACGCAAGTGCTAGAAACAGCTTTGCAGCAACAATCCATAAAAAGGGAAGTCCCCTCCAAGTTTTTCCCGCATTTACTCATTCCGTGAAATAAAAAAAAGGAAATTGAAATGAAAAAAAAAAGATAAGAAGAAAATTCAAAAAAAAGCGCTTAGGACCCCAATCTCTACTTTTACGCTTTTCCAACATAGGGCTCCAATACCTAGTTGAGATTTTAGACATAAGGCCTCCATTCCCTAGTCGCCTTTTGCCAACATAGGGCTCCAATCCCTAGTTGAGATTTTTAGACATAGGGCCTCCATTCCCTAGTCGCCTTTTGCCAACATAGGGCTCCAATCCCTAGTTGAGATTTTTAGACATAGGGCCTCCATTCCCTAGTCGCCTTTTGCCAACATAGGGCTCCAATCCCTAGTTGAGATTTTTAGACATAGGGCCTCCATTCCCTAGTCGCCTTTTGCCAACATAGGGCTCCAATCCCTAGTTGAGATTTTTAGACATAGGGCCTCCATTCCCTAGTCGCCTTTTGCCAACATAGGGCTCCAATCCCTAGTTGAGATTTTAGACATAGGGCCTCCATTCCCTAGTCGCCTTTTGCCAACATAGGGATCCAATCCCTAGTTGAGATTTTAGACACAGGGCCTCCATTCCCTAGTCGCCTTTTTCCAACATCGGGCTCCAATCCCTAGTTGAGATTTTATACATAGGGTCTCCATTCCCTAGTCGCCTTTTACCAACATAGGGTTCCAATCCCTAGTTGAGATTTTCAGACATCGGGCCTCCATTCCCTAGTCGCCATTTGCCAACATAGGGCTCCAATCCCTAGTTGAGATTTTTAGACATAGGGCCTCCATTCCCTAGTCGCCTTTTGCCAACATAGGGCTCCAATCCCTAGTTGAGATTTTAGACATAGGGCCTCCATTCCCTAGTCGCCATTTGCCAACATAGGGCTCCAATCCCTAGTTGAGATTTTAGACATAGGGCCTCAATTCCCTAGTCGCCTTTTGCCAACATAGGGCTCCAATCCCTAGTTGAGATTTTAGACATAGTGCCTCCATTCCCTAGTCGCCTTTTCCTCCTAAAGACACAATCCTTATTTTATCGCTTTAAAAAAAAAGGTTTAGATCTTAGTTACAAATAACTCACGAAATTTTCCTAGTGAAAACTGGGGCAGAAAAATTTTGTTCTTTTGTTTGTTTTGGTGTCTGAGCAGGTTTGACCTCGAGGCATAGGGTTCGAGACGACCAAAAGAATGAATCTCAATCCGAAATAAAGAAAAGAAGAGAAAAGAACAAAAAGAAATGAACTCAAAGTGCTGAAGTGGAAAAGGATGCGGACTGCTCAAGATATGATTGAAATCACAAGCTTCGCATGTCCCGCCTTGATCCAAAGCTGAAGAGTGAACCAGTGGTCACAGTTGATGAGCATCAAGATTCAGATTGGAGTCTACAGCAAGAAATAATCAGCTAAGACTCAAGATCAAGCTTCAAGTGATGTATAGATAAGAATCTCGTAACTCGTAGTTGATAGGCTTAGCTAGTTTAGCTTTATTTTCCCATTTTTTTGGTGTAATAAGGAGCTCAACAAGCAGTAGCAGCAACAACAACAGTGAAATCACAGCTTCCTGGAAGTCCCAGCTACCAAAACTTCCAGAACTACACCGACCTGATTCCTTTATAGCCAAGGATATGTAGGCAACCTCTGAAGCAAGGTTCGGTCAGGCTCTTTTAAAAAATGCTTCTCATGGAGTTTCAAACGGGCGAAAATCCCTCATAATTGCTCATTTTATCTTTGCCCGAAAACCCTTCGTGTCTCCGAGCAAAGAGGGGCAGCTGTGAGAACGTGATTTTTGCCTCACATGAATTTCTCCTACAGAATTCCAAAAATTAGATTATTTTTTTAATTATTTGTTATTTTAGGAATTATTGTTGAATTTTTCTAATTATTTGCATTTTTGTGTGCATGTTTAATTTTTATTAAATTCATGAAAAAATACAAAAATACATTGCATTTGCATTTAGGATTTAACTTTGCATCTTAGGATTTAATTAGTAAATTAGTTGTTCTATAAAATATGAAAAATTACAAAAATAGTTCATGTTGCATTTTAACTCTTTAATTTTGAATTTCATAGCTTTATCTTTTAATTTAGGACATAATTAATTATTGTAAATATTATATTGAGTAATTAGTGTAATTTGGTAGGTTAATTTGGTTTTAAGATTTAATTTAGGTTTTATTTTAATTTGAAAAAGAAAAAGAAAATTAGAAATTGAAAAGAAAAGGAAAAGAAAATAAAGAGATCTGATTTTTGGGCTCTTTATTTAGATCTCCCCCAGCCCAAATGGTTTTTCCCCATTACCCGCTCAAAATAGGCCCAAACCCGTTGTCTTTACCCGGTCCGCCCACTCAGTTGACCAAACGACGCATCTTCTAGTTCATTTAGTCCAGATCTATCTCAACCGTCCATTTACTCGCATCCAACGGCTCAGATTACTTACCCAATTACATAAAAATGTCCTAAACCTTTTCATTAACCTAGTACTGATCGTGTCTCTCATCTCCCTCAAACACCATCTCCCTCATCAAACCATCGTCGCCCTGAGGAATTTTCGCCATTTTCACCGGCGATAGAATTCCAAACCGCCACCAAACTTCAACCACATAATCTCCATACCCCTTGAAACACAAATCCACCATTAATATCCCTCGAATCCCCACCAAACAGAACCCATCGTAGATCTGAAAGAAGAAAAGCAGAAGACCAAAAATCATCCGATTTCTTTCAAGTTTTGACAAAGATAAGGATCGAAGCTGGCCTTGACTGTCTGTTCTTGACAAGAACACATGATTGAGGCCAATTTCGGCTCAAAATCGACACATCTGAGTTTGTTCAGCCCATGCTCGTCTGCTGTTTTCCTTTAGGTACTCTCTTTCTTTTATTTTTTCGTTCTTTTATCCTTCTTATCATCTTCATCTCTTTTCTGTCTCCTCTTTTCTTTTTCTTTATCATGTTTTCATTTTTAATCTTTTTTCTGTTGCATAATCAGATTAATAACAAGTTTAATTATTTGTTTCGGTTCTTATTATTTAGTTCTGATTAGTTTCTTTCCCCTTTTTCCTTTTGGTTTCATTTTAAAGGTTTTTCTGGTTTTTCTTCTGGGCAATTCCGGTTAGCCCATCAATTTTGTGACCCTTGATTGTGATTTAAACTGGGCTCTGAAAATCAGAAGCCCAAAGAAGGGGATTCAATCCGGGTGGCAAGCCCATTGGTTTGGGGGCTGAGCCTTTGGGTCAACATGACCCATACCTGGTAGGATTGGGGTAAATAACAAGGGTTTAAAGGGTAGTTTAGGGAATTTGGTCTAGAGAATCTTGTATAACTGACTGGGGAAACTTCTAGGAAGTTGGGTTTGGGGCTGTTTTCAAAACAGATTTTTAAAACTAAGGACATAGGAGCAAAAATGAAAATTGCAAAAGGGGTAAAGGGCAAAAGTCTGAACTCATTCTGCTGCCCTAAAACTTCACTATAAAGGCATTATTTCTTCACTCTCAAGTCAGAGTTTAGAGACTGAAAAAACACTGAAACTTTTGAGAACGGCTGAATTATCTTTCAAGTGAAAAGTACTGAAAATTACCTGAATTTTGGTTTGGTTTTTGGGTTCTAATTCCTTTTGACAAGTCCGAATTTCTAAAGCTCAATATAATAGTGAATCTGGGTTCAAATGTTTGGAGTTAGGTCAAGGGTTTGAGGTTGATTTGCTGATTCTGTTGCTGTTTGGTTTTGGCTGAAATTACTGCTGTTTGTTTCCATTTTGCTGGGTTACTGCTGCTGCTTCCTTTTAACCTCAGGCTTTTTCCTTGGCATTTGCTGTAACCAGGTACTCTTTGGACTCTATGAGTGTAAGAAATGCCTATTTGAAGCTGTATGATCAATTTGTGGAATCAACTGAATGTTTGGATTTTTTGTCAATTTTTCTCTGAAGATCCTTCATGTTCTTTTTCTGAATTAGTATTTCATATGATGTGTTATGTTGTTGACAGTCTGTTAGGATTATACTTAGAGTTCAATTTTAGTTACTTTGGCTTCATATAAGTTGAGCTACTTTTTTGATATGTACTTAATAGAGACTGTTTTGTATTTTGCTATCTAATTTGAGTGACTAAATCATTTTACTGTCAGAACCCACTAAGGGTGTGAGTTCAATATTTGGTTAGTAATTCTGATTTTGTAAACATATATGGTTTGGTTGTTTCCTTGAGCTTGAGAGATTCTGTTTATAGTCTAGGCTAGAATTTTATGGTGAATTTTTATCTGGCTTTGATTGATATTAAGAGTCAAATGTGCTATGGACAGTAGAGTGCACGCATCTGGAAATTAACTATTCGTTTAAGGTCATTTGGAATGGGATTTGATGTGGGGAATGGAACATAGGTGAGCTTACACTAATAGATGTATTTTTTTTTTATTTGGGATCATGCTAAGTGTTTGATTTGAATTCATGAGTTCTATTAGATTTTAAATGATTGTGTATGAGTTAAGGGATATATTTATCATAGAGTGTGGTTGAATTTCAAGAACATGCTTTGCATTTGCCTATATTTGCAAGAGTTTGACAGTAGCTGTTTTAAATTCCAATTCTCATGAAGAACTGTAATCTTGCTTAATTGACTATGCTGGATCATGCAACTGGGCCTTTAGCGTTGGCCCAGTGCTCTTTCGACATCCCAATGTGTGTTATGGGCTTCACTCAAGCCTGGCTCCCCTTTGGTTTTCGACATGTAAGCTTACAAAGCCGATTGGGCCTGCAGCCAGTTGGGCGTTTCACTCAACCAAAGGCCCGATTGTTATTCAACACCAGTCTTTTGATTATTGGACTCAATTCACGCTTTAGCTTAAAAGTAGTTTCAACCCCCCCNCCAAAGCCTTCGTTAATTAATTAACCCCTTTAAACAATTAGATTTGAGGCGTGCCATATTAGCCAAACGTACAATTATGACCCTCAAAATTAAATTTAGAAACCCTTTTTGTTAGAATAATTTGAGGTGTGCCATGCCCAAAATAAAATCTCAAAGCCCATGGCCCTCACTTACTTAATTTTAATCCTTTAGAAATCGAGGTGTGCCATTTAGTTGAATCTTCCATGGCCCTCGCAAACTTGAAAGTGCGTAGTTGCTTTAGGCGCGTAATTTAAATTAATTTCCTTAAACTCGGGTGTGCATTTCATGTGACCCAAATCCAAATCTCAAAAACATTAAATAAAATGTATCGTGGACTGCGGGTGCATTTCATGTGGCGTGGTTCAAGGCGTGTTTTAAATAACGTTGAATCTTCCTAAAAATAATTTAAAGCGGCTAATAAGTTAAAAATGTACCATAGGCTAAAACATGTATTAAAATCAGATAATGGGCCAATTATGATAGTTTAAGCGACCGTGCTAGAACCACGGAATCCGGGGGTGCCTAACACCTTCCCTCGGGTTAACAGAATTCCTTATTCAGAATTTCTGGTTCGCAGACTTCAAAAGGAAAGTCGAAAAATTTCCTCGATTTGGGATTTGAAAATAAATCGGTGACTTGGAACACCAATTAAAATATTCCAAGTGGCGACTCTGATAAATAAATAATCTCATTTCGAATAATGTCACTTAAATTGGAAAAACTCCCTATATATACCTTCGGGGTGTGTAAAGAGGAGGTGTGACATTTGGGATAATGATATAGCCAATGCACGACACTACTCACTCTATACCTCTCGGTAGCTTGGGTGACTTTGCCCTAATTGACTTTCTCAAGACCAATTGGGTGTCAAAATTGTGCAAGCAATATAGGCTCAAGTCGGATATTATTATCTCTAGAATTAACCCTTTAATTGGGGCTATCAATCTCTTGAATACGCCCCAATTCCTTGTTGAACTGATTTTCCTAGACTCAAGCTCTCTTTCTCAAGAAGAGCCCAAGTCAAAAAGGCACAATTAGTGTTTACAACCACTAATTCAACATGGAAAACACAAATCAGTCCAAATATCAACCATCCATAAACATCTAAACCTTAAAACAAAAGACCCATTAAATACCCACACTAGGGTTGAGCCACAACCCTAGCTAATAGGTCTAGCTACTCATGATAACAGATGAAATCAGATATTTAGATGAAGAATAACCCATAAAATATAATTACAAGCTAAGATTTGAAGATTCAATGTTAAACTAGCTATAAAATTACTCAAAATAGACTAAAACTGCCGCTTACGTGCTCCGCTAAGATAAAGATACCCTAAAAATTTGAAAAAGAAGTATTTATTCAAGGCCGAATTTTTTAGACAAAAATACCCGTGACGGAGGTATCGCGGTCAGCAAGAAATGGAGCGCGGCCGCGATGGGGCTTTTAGCTTCAATTTTCTGTTCTCTGAATCCAGCCACCACGGACCGCAATAAATGGACCACAGCCGCGGTGGCTTCACCGCGGACCGCGAGAAATGGAATGCGGCCGCGATGTCTTGAATCTTCCAAACTTCACATTCTCTGAATCTCTTCTCCGCGGACCGCAACAAATGGAATGCGGCTGCGATGAGGCTACCGCGATCGCAAAGAATCGACCGCGGACCGCGTTACTTGAACTTCCAAAATAGCATCATCTCTGATCTTTGCCACTGCGGACCGCACTAAATGGACTGCGGCCGCGGTGGGTTTGTTGCAGCCGCAGTGGATTTTATGCTGCAGCGGTGCTTTGACTTGTCCTTGGCACTTGTGCGGGTTTCACTCCTTTTTGAGTTGGCTTTGACTTCTTGTCACTTTTTTGACCAAACACTGCAAACAAGCACAACATGTAAGCTTTCGGGATTACTTGTATGCATTTTTAATCCAAAACTCAAACAAAAAGGAGTATAAAATAAACTAGAATCCCTAGTTATCAACTCCCCCAAACTTAAGCTTTTGCTTGTCCTCAAGCCAACAAAATAAGTCCCACCTCCTTAAGAATAAAACCAAGAGAATTTAGTTGTCCTAAAGTGACCTCATCTAGCATCAATTAGGACTAACAATTGCCCTTAATTCAAATGAATCATTAACAACATTCAACCTTTTAAACACCATGGTTTTAGTGCGACACAATAGCATCAAGTGTTAGACTCAACTCATCAAGGAAACTCTTTCTACTACTTTGGTCATTGTGGAACCCAAACTCATACTCCTCACTCTTCCTTAAGCAAGACCTCACTTTTAGATTGTAGCACTGAGAACGAGGATTGTGGAAAACACACTCATCTCTCTCAAAGAAAGGTCACAAGTCCGGCTCTATGTACCATAAGCTTGGCCATTATGTGAGTCACCACTAATGTAAGCTTCATTCAACTCGAGATCATATAGGGCTTTTGTGGGGATACAATGAAGGCTTTTGGTTCAGGGTAGGAAATATTTGGTCTAAGTAGGTTTCATCTTCCCTTAAGCACTTCATTTGCTTTATTTTGGCACACATTCTCTTGACTTTTTGAGTCATTTACTTCTTTCTTAGGGGTTAGAGAGACACACTGTCACTCTTTCTTGTTCATTTCAAACCTCTTTCTCCTTTCTAAACTTTCCACACCATTCATCTCTTTACTTTTATTGAATCCCTTCATTTCTTCTACGTTTTTCATTCTTTTTGGATTTTTTTTTGCCTTTCCTTTTCTTCATTCTTGTAGCTTTTACCACTTTGTTCCATTCCTCGTCTCTCCCCCCAAACTTATGATTTTACCTTGTGCTAAGGAAAGATCGGGTGCCAAGAGAGGATCTTTTTAGAACAAGTAAAGGCTCGTATCATGATCTTTGAAAGAAAAAGGACTATGGCTCAAAGGGGTTGACTATGGATATTATAATTGGTAGGCTATGGATGTTTTCAAGATATCATTCGGATCAAGGAGAGACTATAATCACTTCTCAAGTCAAACTACACTTAGGATTTCGCCTGGACAAACATTTAGGGCAAGTTCTAGACTCAATGGCACGGGACTTGGACTTGCAATTCAAATTCTCACCACACAAGCTATAGGATTGCTAAAGAGACAGAGTCGGGGGCCCACAACAACCTTAGCTAAGATTTGAGTAACACAAATGGTCCCAAAAAACCACTTGACGATTATCGGCCAACACCAGAGTCTCAAGGTCACAATTGTCACCATGCTATACACACCAATTTGTTTTTGACCATAAGATTAAAGGCAAATGTGTTAGGCCCAAGTGAAGCTTTGCTTGAGGTACTAAAAAAAACAAAAAGAAAACAGACTCAAACCCTTAAGAAGGTTGCCATGTCATCCATCATTGGGAAGAGCCACCTGGTTCACACAAATTCTACCTTTGGAAAGAACCGTGGCATTAAGAAAACCAAAGGCTTATTGAACGCAAAACTCAAAATAAGAAGCTACGAAAATGAAGCAAGAAACTATGAAAGAAAATGCGGAAAGTAAACTGAATATGTACAATAGGGGATTTAAACAAATATACATAAGAGGGAATGAATATATACATCAGAAAGTAACTTTATATACATGCCAAGGTTGCAAAATACGAAAAGTGAAATAAACTAGTAAAATTATATACATACCAAAAGTGAAAAAGCATAATAAAAACGAAAATAGTATCATATTTACAATCCAACATCATCAAAATAGGGCTACCCCCTCAAATGAAAGCTAGCATTGTCCTCAATGCTAACTAGCCAAAAATAAGCACAAAAAAAACAAAGGAAGATAGAGAGTAAAGAAAACTCCCTATTGGTCCTCCGTCTGCATGGGATCATGAGCCTGGGTCCCTGGGTCCTCTGACTGCTTGGGAACCTATGACTGGATCCCTATAACCTGTGCCTGCACTGGGACCTGAGGCTGCTCTGAGACTTGAGGCTGGCTAGAGGAAACTCCCTGCGGGTCCTCCAACTCAATCACTGCATCGACTGCCTGGGGGATCACTCTCCGTCTCTTTGGTTCCCTCTCCAACTCATGCTCCGGCTCAGTCTGAGTTGCTAGAGGCGAGTCATGCAACAGTAGCTCCAATGGCAAATGATCAGCAACCTTCATCTTCTCCACTTCTACCCTCAACTCCTTCACAGACTCCTTTGAGGCTCGAGTTTTTTCAGCTTCTTTGTCTCTTTTGTCAGCTCCTTCAATGCCTTCCCATGAGCACCTACAGCCTCCAATATCAACTGCTAGTTCTCCAGGAGCTTCTTCTGGTTGTCTAGAAGCTCCTTAAGAGTCTTCTCCACTAAAGCTGGAACCTGTGGCTGTGGGGATACGAACTGGGCTTCCACCGAGCTAGAAAGCACAGACAGCTTAGAAGTAGCTGCCTGCATCCAGTTGTTAATACTGGCAAGTGTTTGGCTCAAACGGTGGGCAGTCAATGGGTAGGCTGAGGATGAGGGGATAACTGGAGTAGTGGAAGTAGAAGGTCCGGGGGCAATATCTGGTGTGGCTGAGAGAGGCTGAGAAGAAGTGACTACTACTACTGGCTTTTCAGACTGGCCAGTAAAAGTAGTGGCTTTGCCTTTAGGATCTTTGGCTTTAGGGTTGTCATCAGCCTTTAGGCTATACCAGGTAAAGGGCATTTTGGGTTTCACCTTCACATCAAATCTTCTTTTCTCCACCTCATGGTCTTCAAAATACATGGTAAGAAAATTTGGGAAGGGGTATGATCTGTCACCATCATTGACCACCGTAGAGATCACCCTAGACATAACATTCCCGACATTGATCGGGGACCCCGCCATAATAGATGCCACCAATATCGCCCGAGAGACCCGTATAGAGTTTTCATGGGCATTGGGGTCCAGCCTGCTACATACAAAAGTCTCCCACCCCTTTGCCTTGAAGTTTAAAGTCTTCCTCAGAATTTGAACCCCTGGTGTCAGCCAAGCTGGGGTGGTGCCCGGTAGTGCCAGATATTCTGCTAACCACAGACGGGCTGCCTCATCCAATGCTACCTTTTCTAAGTATAATGATTCGTCTTCCTCCTAAATGCCCAGGTAGTCATTAATTGCCTTCCCATCGAAAATCACTTTCAAGTTCCTCACTTTAGTCACTTTGGTATCCTTCTTGATGTGGGCAACATTAGCGTAGAACTCTTTGAATAAGTGCTCGTTTGCCTCTGGCACCCTGCTGGTGAAGTAATCCTACCCCACTCGTTCTCTGAATTGCCTCTTCACATTAGGGTTGTGAGGCAGGAGATCCCTCTCTATGAACTAGCACTCAATAATAAGCGACCTTAGAGGCCACCATTCCCCGAACTTGTGGTATGCCAGCTCACTGACAAACCTCCTTTTCCACACCTTGGGCTTTCTAGTTCTCTCCACACCCCCGGGTTGGGGTTCTCCCCCTTCTTCTTCATCAATTGGATCCTCACCGGGTGACGAAGCCGTAGGTGAAGTAGAGGCTGTATTATCACTGCTTTCCGCTGAGCCCTCAGACGACTCAGATGAAATTGGAATTGAATCTTGAGCAGTAGGAGAGCCTGGAGGGGTAGGTTCATTTATTAATCTCAATCTCTCCAGGAAGTCAGGAACATACTCCGGCACTGAATCAGACTCAGATGCTTCCTGGGAGGGCAAATACTCACTTCCCTCTGAATGGGAAGCAGCTCTATCTGCAGCCTTTATTTGTTTTCTGGTTTCCCCAATTGCTTTTCGGACTTGGGGGGTAAATTTGATCATTCCTCGTCCCCTACCCCGTGAGGACTCTCCTTTTCCTTTCTGTTTTTCACCACCTCCTCTTGATTTAACCATTGTTTGCAGGGATAGTTAATGTTTGTTAGTATCACACTACCAGAAGAAACAGTGAAGAATGTGAATGAAAATAGCTGACCGCAAACCGCATAAAAAGCATTGCAACCGCAAAGGCACCACCGTAGACCGCATAAAATGGAACCGCGGACCGTAATAGGGTGGGGTTTCAAACTACCCACCCTCTGATTCAGGTCACTGCGGACCGCAAAAAAGGATGAGCGGCCGCGGTAAGGCACCGCGGACCACGAAAAATCAACCACGGCCGCGGTACCTAAAATCAACCTCTCTGAAGTTTATCACCGCGGACCGCGAAAAATCAACCGTGATTGAGGTAAGCGGTACACAGCAACACAAACCTAGGGTTTTATATTTTTGCACATTTTAGCCTTAATCAACCTATTATCAACCCACTAGGTAGTTAATCACCATGTTTGACAAATTAACCCTAATCTAAACAACATTATGTAACCCTAAGTTAAAAATTGAAAGAAAAGGGAAGAAGAAGAAGAAGTACGAACTAACAAAATAAAAGAGAATAAAACCAAATTAAAGACTAGGGAGAGATTTGAAGTACCAGAGATGAGATGCAATATAGATGATTGAAAATCAGTGTTTGAATTTGTGCACTTAGGGTAGTGATGAACAGTACTTTATCTCTTAGATTACAAATGAGCGAAAAGTGTAATAGGGGACCTGAGGTCCTATTTATAGAAAAAGGACCTGGGACCTACGCTACTTACCCACCGTGGCCGCGAAAAATCCACCGCGGACCGCGGTAACTAAACACAAGAGGCACTGGCAAGGACTTCACTGCGGACCGCAGAAAATGCTTTACGGCCGCGGTAGGGCACTGCGGACAGCAAAAAATGCATTGCGGCCGCGGTGAAAACTTCAGAGAACCTCCATTTTTGGTCATTCAGCACTGCGGACCGCAATGAAATTTTTCCCCCGCGATAAGGCCATTGCGGCCGCAAAAAATGCAATGCGGCAGCGGTCCTAAAATTCAGAGAGTGCTCCATTTTTTTTTAATTTGGTCCTGCACTGCATCAAAACAACCCTACACACATCTCATAATCAGTTAGTCCAAAAGCAAATCCTACACTAAAAAGAAAATCAAAGAAAAACAAAAAGAAAGACACATGGGTTGCCTCCCAAGAAGCGCCTGATTTAACGTCGCGGCACGACGTAGGTTACCATCAAATCACTTTAGATGGATCACTGCCACCACGTGGCTGTCATCAATCTTGCCAAGAGAGTGTTTGACTCTTTGCCCATTAACTCTGAAGATCTCTCTATTTTTGTTTTTCAAGTCAAGTGTACCAAACGGAGTCACAAGTACCACTTCGAAAGGTCCACTCCATTTCGACTTAAGCTTTCCCAAAAGCAGACGTAACCGAGAATTGAACAAGAGAACCAAATCACCCACTTTGAACTCCTTGCCACGAGCATACTTGTCATGAAGTTACTTCATCTTGTCCTTATACAAGGATGAACTGGAGTAGGCATGAAATAGGAATTCATCAAGTTCATTAAGCTGCTCCACACGAAGATTTGCTGCCACATGCCATTCAAGATTTAGCTTCCTCAAAGCCCACATGGCCTTGTGCTCTAACTCGACCGGTAGATGGAAAGCTTTCACAAACACCAACCGGTACAGAGACATACCAAACGAAGTCTTATAAGTAGTCCTATAAGCCCATAGAGCATCATCCAATTTCTTTGACCAATCGGTCCTATTTGCATTGACCGTCTTTGACAATATACTCTTGATTTCCCTGTTTGAGACTGACAACTTGGCCACTCGCCTGAGGATGATAAGGAATAGAAACTTTGTAATTGACACCGTACTTTGCAAGCAAAGTGTCAAAAGCTCTATTGCAAAAATGAGACCCCCCATCACTTATGATTGCTCGAGGAGTGCCAAACCTAGTAAAAATACTCTTCTTGAGAAACGCAACAACACTCCGGGCCTCAATATTGGGTAAAGCCACGGCCTCAGCCCACTTTGAAACATAGTCAACTGCCACTAGAATGTATGTGTTGCCACATGAACTAACAAACGGGCCCATGAAATCATTGCCCCACACATCAAAAATTCAAATTCGAGAATAGTGTTGAGAGGTATCTCATCCTTCTTCAAAATTTCACCCGCTCTTTGACATTCGTCGCATCTCTTCACAAGTTCACTTGCATCCTTGTACAAAGTTGGCCAGTAAAACCCACAGCTAAGAACCTTTGAAGCTATCCTCGCCCCACCATGATGACCACCATAGGGAGAGGAATGACAAGCCTCTAGAATACTCAATTGCTCATCCTCCGGGACACATCTTCGGATCATACCGTCAGTGCAGATCTTAAACAAGTACGACTCATCCCAATAGTAGTCCAAACTATATTGTTTAAGCTTCTTCCTTTGGTTAGAAGAGACCTCACACGGGACAATACCGGTCACAAGGAAATTAGCAACATCTGCAAACCATGCATACCATTCACCGACACAGAAAGGAGTTGCTCATCGGGAAATGAATCGTTGATTTCTAGGCCATCACAAGGCCTCCCCTCCTCCTCCAAGCGGGACAAGTGGTTTGCCACTTGGTTTCTACACCCTTTCCGGTCCACAATCTCCAAATCAAACTCTTGAAGTAACAAGACCCATCGCATCAGCCTAGCTTTGGATTCCTTCTTCGTCATCAAGTATCGGAGTGCGGCATGATCGGTATGAACTATGACCTTGGCGCCCATGAGATACGGCCGAAATTTCTCCATTGCGAACACAATAGCCAACAGCTCTTTTTCAATCACCGTGTAATTCACTTGAGCATCATTCATTGTCTTGCTCGCCTAATACACCAGGTGAAACATTTTATTCACTCTTTGACCCAAGACCGCCCCAACCACAACATCACTCGCGTCACACATGAGCTCAAAAGGCAAGCTCCAATTGGGTGCGGTAATAATAGCAGTGGTGGTCAACTTGTATTTGAGGAGTTCAAAAGCTGTCATGCATTCCTCATTGAACACGAACTTCGCATCCTTTTCCAAAAGTTTGCACAAAGGAGTCACTGCCTTCGAAAAGTCCTTGATAAATCTCCGGCAGAACCCCGCATGCCCAGGAAAACTTCTAACCCCCTTGACTGAAGTAGGGGGAGGGAGCCTTGAAATTACTTCAATTTTAGCTTTGTCCACCTCTATACCGTGCTTTGAGATTTTATGGCCAAGGACTATGCCCTCCTCAACCATGAAGTAGTATTTGTCCCAGTTGAGCACAAGATTGGTTTCTTCACACCGGGCCAACACCCTATCAAGATTCTTCAAAAATTCATCAAACGAGTCACCCACAACACTGAAGTCGTCCATGAACACCTCCAAAATGTCTTCCACCATGTCGGTAAATTTAGCCATCATACACCGTTGGAATGTAGCCGGTGCATTACACAACCCAAATGGCATCCTAGAAAAGGCAAAGGTACTATATGGGCAAGTGAAGGTGGTCTTCTCCTGATCTTCCGGAGCAATCAAAATTTGGTTGTACCTAGAATACCCATCCAAGAAACAATAGAAGGCACGCCCAGCAAGTCTAGCATCTGGTCAAGAAAAGTCAATGGAATGTGATCTTTGCGGGTCACTTTGTTCAACTTGCGATAATCCATGCACACCCTCCATCCGGTGACAGTCCTGGTAGGAATTAACTCATTTTGCGCATTGGTAACCATGGTCATACCACCCTTCTTTGGCACACATTGCACCGGCGAAGTCTAAGAACTATCAAAGATGGGGGTACACAACCCCGACATCCAACTGTCACGACCCGGATTTCCCACCCTCAGGGGTCGTGATGGCACCTACTCGTAAAAGCTAGGCAAGCCACACATTTAGAATCCATAATACTTTTGTTTTAAATCCATTTTTACCAATTTAATTAGCCGGAAATAAATAATTAAACAACAGCGGAATTCGCAATTTAGCGGAAGACTTAAACGAAATAAACGAAAATAATAAGGAAAATCCACACATGCCTCTACCCAGAACTGGTGTCACAACATTCACGGACTACTAAGATTCACTACATATAACCGTTTGAAAGAGAGTAACACTGTCTGTCTCGAATACAAGAGATAACAGAACATAAATAAAGATAGAGGAGACATCGGGCCTGCGGACGCCTGCAAGGCTACCTCAGTGTTTCGGAGGACTGAAGGCTGGCTCCCGAGCTACTACTGCTGTCCGGTACCTGGATCACTGCAAAAGAGCACAGAGTGTAGTATCAGCACAACCGACCCCATGTGCTGGTAAGTGCCTAGCCTAACCCCGGCGAAGTAGTGACGAGGCTAGGACCAGACCACCAAATAAACCTGTGCAGTTGTATAATATACAGCAGAAAGTAAAGCAGAAACAAACAAATAAGGATGGGAGGGGGATACATGCTTTGGGAAAGTAACCGATAAAGCAAGTTCTCAAGAAAATTACTAGGAAACCAAAATTTAACTTCTAACAAGGATAAGGAATACAAAGGCAGATTTCACTCTCGGTTCATAACTCGTTGCAGGCGTGCAACCCGATCCCATTTCTCATATCTCGTGGTAGGCGTACCACCCGCTCCCATTTCATTATATCTTGTGGTAGGCATACCACCCGCTCCCATTTCATTAAATCTCGTGGTAGGCGTACCACCCGCTCCCATTTCATTATAGCAACAGTTCTTCCAAATGAAATTTACTCTAACAAACGCAATAAATAATACGAATGTTGGAAGCCGACTCTCGTTCTTTGGACCAACCTATGACCGAATAAAAATGAGTTCGTCACTCTTTTTCACATACACCGGGAGAAATGCAACTAAACTAAAGGCTCTGGAACATAGTATACGAAGCGAAGGAATTGCAGCCTAACCATCTGTGAGATCGGAGACTTCATAAGACAACAAGTACACAATAATTATGATTCACTGAAGAAAAACAAATAATGACAAGTAGCAATTAATTATGGACTTTAGGGAGCAATTAGGCAGTTTAATATTTAATGTGCTAAATGTCAAGTAGCGATTAAGTCACATAAACATGTAGCAATTATAGCATAAATTCAAGGCATAACGTTGCGCAAGGGTACCTTGATTCAATAATAACAAGTAACACAATAAAGGAAGTGTCAACATAAAAAATCACAGTAATAGTGGAATAAGACAATTAATACACTTGAACTGATAACAACAAGAAATTATAACAAACGGCAATGAGTGCACGACATCACCCTTCGTGCTTTACACTCTTCCTCACCCAAGCAACAATTACAAAGCAATTAGGGCAAGGGAATCAATGACATCACCATAAAGTCAAGTAACAACAGGAAATCAGTAAAATAAATGTAAAGGACAACACAACTCAATTATCAGCAAGAATCAGGGAAATCAAGGACAAGTGCACGGCATCACCCTTCGTGCTTTTACTCTCGTCCTCACCATAAGAATCACTATAATAGGCACGGAATGGTACATCGTGCGGCACGGCATCACCCTTCGTGCTTTTACTCTCTTTCCTCACATAAACAAACAATGCACGGCATCACCCTTCGTGCTTTAACACTCTCCTCACCCAAACAACAATCAGAAACAAGGGACAAGGGAATAAACAGAATAATAATAGAAATCCCGGCAAGGGAACACAATTGAAACAATTAAAACCCGGCAAGGGTACAACATCAATAATCTCAACATCCCGGCAAGGGAATTAATCAACAAAGTAACAATATCCCGGCAAGGGAATAATTTAATAACTCTTTCTCTTTCTTTCGCTTTTATTTCATAACTCACTTTACCACCTGAGCCAATGCTCCAAAGGGTTCAATCTTTTCATATACTTTCACAGTTTGTAATATAACTTGAGCCAATGCTCCTCGATGTTCAAAGGTCATAATTTCATTCCACAAGCTTTTCACAACAATTAGGTTCATCACCAAGTCATGAAAGATACAACGAAATCAAGATACTCACACTTTAAAGACTCACGGTCATGCTAGACACCAACGTATAGATACTCGTCACCATGCCTATACGTCGTACTCGACAATTACCACATAGCAAATAGGACGCAATTCCTAATCCCTCAAGCTAAGGTTAGACCAAACACTTACCTTGATGCCTTGAACACAACTCAAGCCTCAATTATAGCTTTACCCCGTGATTCCACCGCCAATTCGCTCGTATCTAATCACAAATTACTTAATTACATTAATAACCACTAAATGAATCAACCCCAATGCATGAAAATGAGTTTTCCAAAGTTTTACCCAAAAAGTCAAAAATCGCCCCCGGGTCCGCGTGGTCAAAACCCGAGGTTCGAACCAAAATCCGATTACCCATTCCCCCACGAACTCAAATATATAATTTGTTTTGAAATAGGACCTCAAATTGAGGTCCAAATCCCCAATTTTTGAAAAACCTACGTTCTACCCAAAACACCCAATTTCCCCCATAAAAATCTTTGATTTTAGGTTGAAATCATGTTAAAAGATGTTAATGATTAAAAGAAATGAGTAAAAACTAACTTACAATTGATTTGGAAGAATACTTGTTCTTGGAAAATCGCCTAAGTGTGTTTGGGTTTGCGAAAATATGAAAAAATAAAGTTCAAAATCGTTTAAGTGTAAAATTGTAGGTCTCTGATATGGGAAATGCGAACAGGGGTTCGCAATTGCGAACCCCGACCTCTCAGATGTGGGAATTGCGAAGAAATAGTTCGCATTTGTGAACCCTTCAAAAATTACGGACCTTCGCATTTGCGACATTAGTATCGCATTTGCGACCTATTGATCGCATTTGCGAGGTCTGGCCAATAGGAGAGTTTTCGCATTTGCGAAGAATTGTCTCGCATTTGCGAGGAAAGATCAGACCTGGGATTTTCGCATTTGCGAGGAAGCCTTCGCATTTGCGAGCTCGCATTTGCGAGCCAAGCCTGCAGGTCAGAATACCAGCAATTATTTTCAAAGTTAAAAATGCACCCGTGGCCTATCCAAAACTCTCCCGAGCCCTCGGGGCTCCAAACCAAATATACACATAACCTCAAAAATGTCCTACGGACTTATTCGTGCGATCAAATCGCCAAAATAACATCATAAACATCGAATTGAACCTCAAAATCCAAGAATTCTTTCAAAATTCATAAAGCATCAAATTTTCCAATTTAGGTCCGAATCACGTCAAACGACGTCTATTTTTCATCAAATTTCACAGAAACATCTTAAATCATATATAAGACCTGTACCGGGCGCTGGAACCAAAATATGGGCCCGACACTAACATGTTCTAATCAAATTTCATTTCAAATTTCCTTAAATAATTTCAGAAAACAATTTCTTTCAAAAATTTATTTCTCGGGCTTAGGACCTCGGAATTCGGTTCCGGACATATGCCCAAGTCCCATATTTTCCTATGGACCCTCCGGGATCGTCAAATCACGGGTCCGGATCCGGGTCCGTTTATCCAAAACATTGACCAAAGTCAAATTTATTCATTTTAACATCAAAACTTAGCATTTTTCACATAATTTCATATTTAAGCTTTTCGGCTACGCACCCGGACTGCGCACGCAAATCGAGGCGACTCTAAATGAGGTTTTCAAGGCCTCGGAAGCACATAATTCATTTAAAACAGGTGATGACCCTTTGGGTCGTCACACCAACCCCTTGATCACCTCCTTTTTTACAACTTCCTGCATTGCCTCGTTCAACCTCCTTTGATGTTCCAAGGAGGGCTTTGCGTCATCTTCAATAATAATCTTGTGCATACAAAAGGCGGGGCTTATCCCCCGAATATCAGCTAAAGTCCATCCAATTGCCTTCTTCCGTTTTTGGAGCACCGCCAATGTGGCATCTACCTGCATGTCAGTAAGATAAGAGGAAAGAATAACTGGTAAAGTTGAACTAGGGCCTAAGAATTCATACCTGAGGTGTGGAGGCAACAGCTTCAACTCCAACATGGGAGGTTCCTCGATTGAGGGCTTTGTTGGTGGAGTCTTCCTATTCTCAAGATCCAAAGAGAGCTTCCGAGGCTCATAAGAGTAAGAGCCCATTCCATGTAAAGCATTAACACACTCCACCCGGCCTTCATCTTCATTTACATCAAGATTCAACAATAACGCCTCTAGAGGGTCCTCCACAGTGATCATTGCACTAGTATCATCAATTATCACTGCCGTGACAAGATCCACGAACGAGCACACTTCAGTACAATTGGGCTGCTTCATTGACTTACACACATGAAAGTCCACTTTTTCATCACCCACCCGAAAGGTGAGTTCCCCTGCTTCCACATCAACTAAGGCCTTCCTAGTTGCAAGGAAAGGTCTTCCCAAGATTATAGGCACCTCAAAATCGACCTTGCAATCGAGAATCACAAAATCAGCCGTCAAGATAAATTTGTCCACCCAGACAAGAACATCATCAATTATACCCAATGGCCTCTTCATTATTCTATCCGCCATTTGCAATATCATGGAAGTCGGCCTCGGTTTCCCAATACCCAAAGTCTTGAAAACTGAGTAGGGCATCAAGTTGATACTTTCCCCCAAATCACATAGAGCTTTTGCAAAGTCTGCACTCCCAATGGTGCAAGGAATGGTGAAAGCACCGGGATCTTCTAGCTTCGGAGCCATTGAGTGCACTATTGCACTAACTTGGTGGGTCATCTTGATAATTTCACAATCCATGGGTCTTTTCTTTGTCACCAAGTCATTCATGAATTTGTCGTAACCCGGCATTTGCTCTAAAGCCTCCAACAAAGGCACATTAATGGATAAGCTCTTCATCATGTCAATAAATTTCTTAAACTGGTTCTCATTTTTCTGCTTCACGAGCCTTTGAGGATAAGGTGGAGGTGGCCTTGGCAAAGGAGCCTTGGCTTTAGGCACAACCGTTTTCGGCATGTCTATTACGTGTTCCCTAGACGGGTTCACGTCATTCTGAGTTTCCACCTCGTTATGTTGGATATCAATCCTCACTTCTTCATTCAATTTCTCATCAATCACATTCTCAACCACCAAAGGGATCTCATCCTCTTGCAACTCAACTTCATCACTCAAAATTTCTTTTTGTTTGGAGGCATTCACATCACCGCCTCGTCCACTTCTTGTAGTTACCGATATTGTTCCCACCCTTCGGGTTGACTACCGTATCACTAGGTAGAGCCCTCTTAGGGAGAGTATTCAAGGATTGTGAGATTTGGCCTAATTAGGGGTGTGCATTCGATTTATCGATTTGATTTTGACCCTTATCGATAATTACTTATCGATTATCGATTTGTACATATGTTTATCGTTATCGTTTCAAGAAGGTTACGATTTTTTTGATTTTGATTTATCAATTTTTGGGGCTTATCGATTCGGTTATCGATTACACCAATAAGAAAATTTGTGGGATTCCACGAAAAGTATACCGCTATAAACACGCCTAACTAATATGGAAAAAAAGAAGTTAAAATAAGACGAACACCGTTTATAACATAAAAATTGTGTAAACAAGCACATGCAACGAAACTAAAGTAAGGGATCAAATGTATGCCACCAACACTCCAACGGAATAAAAAAAATACATCATCACGGCTAATTCTGTTTTTCATTAATTTGAACTTCATTCTCTTGAGCTTTAAATATGATCATTCCTTAAATGTGGTAGAGGAAATAATAGGGTTAGGGACTTAGGGTAAAGGAAAGGGTATTATAGAATAAGGGTGTAAAAAAATTAAAATTAATTTGTTTTTGTCTTTTTAGTATATCTTATCGGTTTATCGATAAACCGATAACCGAAGAGGACAAAATCGAAATCAAAATCGATAACTCGATAAGGAAAATTTCGAAATCAAAAAATCGAAATCGATAAATTGATAAACCGATGTCGATAAACCGATAACAAATAATCGATTCGATTTATCGATAAACCGATTCGAATGCACACCCCTAGGCCTAATTGAACCTCCAAGTTTCTGATTGAAGTATTATGGGATACCAACTAAGCATCGGAGTCAACATTCTTTTTCTTCATCTGTTCAAACATCATTTCGATTCTCCCCATTTCATTGTTGGATGAACTAGGACCTTGGGATGGAAATGGGGGTGGATTGTTAGGTTGTTGATATATTGGGGGCCTTTGAAAGCCTTGCCCCCGATTTCTTTGATTGCTATTGTTCCAACCACCCTGATTGTTGTTTCCACCCCAGTTGTTGTTGTTGTTACCCCAATTACCCTGATTGTTCTGATTGTTGTTCTGGTTGCCCCAATTTGGATTTTGGTTGTTGTTCCCCCAATTATTTTTCCCTAGTTGTTGTTGATTTCCCCAATTGCCTTGGGATCTCCATTGTTGTTGTTGGTTAGAAGAATTGCCCCTTTGGCCTTGATAGTTGTTCACGTATTGCACTTCTTCATTCTGCTTATCGTACACATCATCTTGGAACCCACCACTATCTTGGTCATATTGATCCGAACTCCCTTGGTTCTTTTCCCTCTTTGTCTTCTTTTGTTTACTAACATGTTTACACCCTCCATAGCATTTACTTGTTGTAGAGTTTGAACCTGTTGTAATTGTGCCTTTGCAAGCTGGTTCATTGTTGTTGTCAGTTCTGCTATTGCCTGTCCATGATCATGGAGCTCTTTGTGCAAGTGAATGACCGTGGGGTCACCCTATGGCACATTGGCTCGACTTTGCCAAGTGGAAGAAGTGTCCGCCATCTCATCCAGTATCTCACAAGCTTGATCATACGGTGTGTTCATGAGATTGCCCCCAGCTAGTTGGTTCACTATGCACTAATTTGTTGTGTTAATGCCTCGGTAGAATTTCTATTGTATCATTGCCTCAGTCTCATTGTTTGGGAATTCCTTCACCATAGTCCGGTATCTCTCCCATATCTCATGCAGTGGTTCGTTGGGCTCCTGTTTGAAAGCTCAGATTTCATCCCTCAAAGTTGCCATGTGACCGGGCGAGAAAAACTTTGCAATGAATTTATCCGCCAACTCATCCCATGTATGGATGGAGTGGTTGGGGAGTCTCTCCAGCCAATCCAATGCTTTCCCTGGAAGAGAGAAAGGGAATAATCTCAAATGCAAGGCATCCTCGGACACATTCGTTTTCTTGCTCCCCCAACATGTATCAACAAATCCTTTAAGGTGCTTGTAAGCTTTTTGATGGGGAGCACCCGTGAAATACCCTTGCTGCTCCAACAATGTCAACATCACGTTGGTAATTTGAAAATTGCCCGCCCGGATCCGGGGTGGGACAATTGCACTAGCATATCCTTGGTTAGGAAGCACTCGAGGTACAGCTCTCGGAGGTGGCAGGGGAGGGTCTGGAATAATATTATCATTAGCCTGTCGGCCTCTCCTTTGTCCTTGAGGTACAAGAGGCACCTCATCTTCACCGTTATCATCAACCTCCTTCCCCGGGACCACGTTTCCAAGAGGGTCATTGTTGTTGGTTGCCGCCATTTTGTACCTGAATTGGCGTCACACACAAATTAGTATCACAGAAGGAAAGAAAAACAATACACAAAACTATTTAGATAGATAGCCAAAACCGTTAGCTCCCCGACAACGGCGCCAAAAAGTGATCGGGTCCAACCCTACACCACTACAAAGTGGCAAGAGCGGTCGATGCAGCTTTTACCCGAGAAGGTCGGGATCGAATCCACAGGGAGCTAGAATGTTTGGAGTTGGATTCCTATCTAAACTAGCAGTGTGTAATGCTCTTGATTACACTTCCAATCATAATTGTTTGTTTGTTACTTCTAATTTTATACTAATGATGTGCGGAATAAAGCTAAGTATAAATGCTTGTAAGGTTTTCTAAATGGTTAACGAGGCACTAGGGAAGTGACTTTCTCCTAGGCGAATACCTGACGGGATCTAAAGCCTAAGGCAAAGTTGTTATGTTTGGGATCGCATATAGCCAATGGACGACACTACTCACTCTATACCTCTCCGTAGCTTGAGTGACTTTGCCCTAATTGACTTTCTCAAGACCAATTGGGTGTCAAAATTGTGCAAGCAATATAGGCTCAAGTCGGGTATTACTATCTCTAGATTTAACCCTTTAATTGGGGCTATCAATCTCTTTAATACGCCCCAATTCCTTGTTGAACTGATTTTCCTAGACTCAAGCTCTCTTTCTCAAGAAGATCCCAAGTCAAAAAGGCACAAATTTGTTTTTGCAACCACTAATTCAACATGGAAAACACAAATCAGTCCAAATATCAACCACCTCTAAACCTTAAAACAAAAGATCCATCAAATACCCACACTAGGGTTGAGCCACAACCCTAGCTAATGGGTCTAGCTACTCATAATAATAGAAGAAATCAGATATTTAGATGAAGAAAACCCTTAAAATATAATTACAAGCTATAATTTGAAGATTCAATGTTAAACTAGCTATAACATTACTCAAAATAGACTAAAACTGCCGTTCACGTGCTCCGCTAAGATAAAGATACCCTAAAAATCTGAAAAAGAAGTATTTATACAAGGCCGAATTTTCTGGACAAAAATACCCCTGACAGAGATATCGCGGTCCGCAAGAAAAGGAGTGCGGCCGCGATGGGGCTTTTAGCTTCAATTTTGCTGTTCTCTGAATCCAGCCACCGCGGACCGCAATAAATGGACCGCGGCCGCGGTGTCTTCACCGCGGACCGCGAGAAATGGAATGCGGCCGCGATGTCTTGAATCTTCCAAACTTCACATTCTCTAAATATCTTCTCCGCGGACCGCAACAAATGGAATGCGGTCGCGATGAGGCTACCGCGACTGCGAAGAATCGGTCGCGGACCGTGTTGCTTGAACTTCCAAAATAGCATCATCTCTGATCTTTGCCACTCCGTACCGCACTAAATGGACTGCAGCCACGGTGGGTTTGTTGCAACCGCAGTGGATTTTATGCTGCAACGGTGCTTTGACTTGTCCTTGGCACTTGTGCAGGTTCCACTCCTTTTTGAGCTAGTTTTGACTTCTTGTCACTTTTTTGACAAAACACTGCAAACAAGCACAACATGTAAGCTTTCGTGATTACTTGTATGCATTTTTAATCCAAAACTCAAGCAAAAAGGAGTATAAAATAAACTAGAATCCCTAGTTATCATCTAGGCCCCATGGTGGGCGCCGAACTATTTACCCGTAAAACGGTACAGTTGAATTTGTACGTGGTTTATAGACACGTGAACTAATTTGATCTAGAAATAAATAAACAAATGAAGAATAATACGATACTTAGCCTCATAATGTAGATAAAATAGCGGAAATAACGATTCTGGGAGCAAGACTTCCGGTCACAGCAATGATGAGATCAAAAGCAAGAAAGTAAATGATATTAAGCTTTGTATAGAATGTAGTATAAGTTAACCAGAAAATTTGCGTCGTTTACAATGATAACTGAGCTCTCTATTTATAGCTATGTCTAGGGAAGAAGGTCTTAGGATCGTGCCCTCCTTTAATGTCAATTATAACGGTGGAAATAAATGCCAAATTTCCTGTAACAGGCTGCCATTCTTAATGCTGCAGAATATTCCCTATTAAATGTTACTGGACGCAAAGTATATAATACACCTTTATGAACATTCCCTTATGGGGACAAGCGGAATGCTTGTGTTTGGTGACCATCTCTGTCTTGGGTTCCACATGTCCTTCCTTTAGATGACCACGTGTCATATCATATTTTCCCCTGTACAAAGTTATAAAGAGAAGTCCTTAGTTTAGCTCAAGATTGATTGAGCAAAGGAAATAATCTTGTAAAAGAAAAATAAAATAAATATTACAAATAAAGTGAATGTACATGGATATTCATTTAATCCCTTCATGCATTCTATTCAATAAAGTATTTTGTAACAACCCGACCGGTCGTTTTGAGCCTTTCCATCCCGTTCAGCTATTTCAAGTCTTGAGTAGCATCATTTTATATATTATGACTTATATGAATTGTCGGTTTTGGTTTTCAGGTTATTCGAAATTGATTTGGAAGAAGGATTCTCGACTAGAAAGCTTTAAATTGGATGAGTTGACCAAATTTGACTTTTTATTAATCGACCTTGGATTGGAGTTTTGATGGGTCCGTTAGCTCCGTTGGGTGATTTTGGACTTAATAGCGTGTCCGGATTGTGATTTAGAAGTCCGTAGTTGAATTTGGCCTGAAATGGCGAAAGTTAGATTGTTGGAAAGTTTAACCAGAAGTGGAATTTTTTATATCGAATTTGGATTGGGGTTCCGGGAATTGGAATAACTTCGTTATGTCATTTGGGACCTGTGTGCAAAATTTATATTCATTCCGGGTTGGTTTGCTATGTTTCGGAACGAGTTATGGAAGTTGAAAAGTTCAAGTTCATTAAGTTCGATTCGGGGTGTGATTTGTCGTTTCGATGTTGTTATGCATGATTTGAGGCCTCGAGTAGGTCCGTGTTATGTTATTGGACTTGTTGGTATATTTGGTCGAGGTCCCGAATGGCCCAGGTGAGTTTTGAACGAAGTTCGGATCATTTCCATTCTATGTTGAATTGCTGAGGAGCTGCCGGTTCTGGTGTAATCGCACATGCGGCTGGTTTAGCGCGGTACGATGGTCGCAGAAGCGACAATGCAGTCGCAGAAACGGGATGAGAGCTGGGTGAGGAGGCCCGCAGGAGCGAAGAATATGGCGCAGGTGCAGGTGCGTCGAGTGGAAGCACATGTGCTAGGATCTTCATAGAAGCGGAGTTTAATACCACAGGTGCGGTGGTTGCTGGGCAAGGCTATTTTTTCCAGAAGCAAAGTTTTACCGCAAAAGCGAAGGTCGGAGATGCGACCACTTGAACGCAAAAGCGGAAATTGTTGGGCAGAAGCTATAAAATCGAGGCTTTTGTTCTTTTATCATATTTTGAGATGTGGGACTCGGATTGAGGCAATTTTTGGAGCAATTTTCATCAAAAGGATTTGGGTAAGTATTCTACATTTGGTTTTAATCTTATTCCATGAATCTATCTTCATTTTTGGCAATTGGTTGATGAATTTAAAAGAGAAATTGAGGGTTTTAGCCTAAAGTTTCATAATGTGAATTTTTGAGTTTTGAACATCGATTCGGAGTCGGGTTTGAGTGAAGCTAGTATGGTTGGACTCGTAATTGAATGGGTTGTCGGATTTTGTGTGTTTTTTCGGGTTCTGAGGTGCGAGCCCGGGTTTTGTATTTTTGGCCGATTTTGGGCTTTTGATTAAAGATTCAACATTTATCGATGGGTTTGTTTCTTTCGCATTATTTAATGTATTTGAGTTGATTTTGGATAGTTTTGAGCCGTTCGTAGGTCGGTACGCGCGAGTTGGCATTTTTGGAGCATCGCTTGGCTTGCTCGATATTAGAATTGGCTTGTTCGAGGTAAGTAACACTTTTAAACTTAGTGCTGAGGGTATGAAGCCCCGAATTACGTGTTAAGTGAATGGTACTGAGGTGATGCACATGCTAGGTGACGGGCGTATGGGAGTGCACCGTAAGAATAGTGACTCTGTTATTTATGTGGTACTGTGTAGTTACCTGATCTTATTTGTAACCATGAAATCTCTGTGTACTTGAGCTATTGAGCTGTGATACATGTTAGAAACCATGCCTAGGCTACATGCTTATCATGTATGGACCCACTGAGGTCATTTTTGCTGTTGAGCTATCTGCTTTCATTGCTTTACATATTCAGTCATACGCACAGTCTATGTTATCATTTATTGACACATCATATCATCATTTTGGTCTAGTTTCATGTTATTGTGAGCCCGTGAAATTGGAGAGATTGATGACTGAGTGAGGCCGAGGGCCTGAGTGAGAGTGATATTATGCGATCGGGCTGCACGCCGCAACATGTTATATTGACTATATTTTATGGATCGAGCTGCACGTCGCAGCAATGTAGCGCTTGGGCTAAAGGAGCCCCTCCGTAGTCTGCACACACCCCTAGTGAGCTCAATTGATTTTATGTATATATATATATATATGTGCGTGTGTGTGTGTGGATTGGGTTGCACACCGCAACGAGTATTGTACAGTGCTGAGTGAATGAGTGAGCTGAGTATTGAGCACGGCAAGAGATAATGCGAGACAGTGAGATTGAGTACTCTGAGAGTGTGAGTAAATGAGTTCATCACTGAGAGGCATTTCATTTGACATGCGTACTTGAGACACATGCATAGAGATGCATTTCCTTCTACTGCCCAGTTTTGGTGACATTAATGATTTTACCTGTATCTTAGCATGTAGGCATAGAGATGTACTTTCCTCGTGCTATCATAAAATGAAACATTTACCTGTTGAAAGGTTTTTGGGAAAACAGTTTTCAAACTATCCCACATATTTCGACAATTTCGGTAAAGGATTTGGGTTTTCACTGATATACTTGAAAAGCGGAACTATTTTTCGGGAATTATGAATAAGCTGAGCATTTTAAATTCCTAGTTACTTATTTTATTACTTGCTTTACATTGTTATGAACTGTTGTTGGCTATTGGTGTTGGACCCGACCTTTGTTCCAGCTCGTCACTACTTTTAACCTAAGGTTAGGTTTGTTACTTATTGAGTACATGTGGTTGGTTTTACTCATACTACACTTCTGCACCTTGCATGCAAATGTTGACTGCTGATGTTGCTGTGTTCGACGGGAGCTGGATTTGAAGACGTACCCGCATTCCGGTTGTAGCTGCCTCTTGTTCATGGTAGCCTTAGATTCATACAACCCTGTTTATGTACTTTTCAAACAGATGATGTATTTACTTCATTTCAGCTTTGTAAACTCTATTCTTAGAAGTCATGATTTGTACTACTAGTTTTGGGGAAATATATAAGATTCGGTTAACTTCTCCATTTAATTGTTTTATTGATTTTATTGGAATTGGATAGTTGTTAGTTGGCTTACCTAACGGGTTGGGTAGGTGCCATCATGACTAGTTGGATTTTGGGTCGTTACATACTTAAATTGACGTACTTATTAATTCCTATGATGTTTCTAGTGAACTTTGGGTGTATTATGTATACTATAAATAGGATATTCTTTGCCTATGGAGGAACACGAAAGAAACATACTTGAATAAGAAAACATCTACATTCTCCCCCTATATATCTTGTCTTCATTACTATATTATTCTATTTTGGTCTTAAGGTTATTTGTTTCATCCGGGTTTTATCTTCTTCCTAAAAGAATAAGCTTTAATTGTAATTGTCATACCAGCATGTCTAGTTCTAAGTTTAGTTTTATGAAATAGAACAGTATGCTATCAATTCTTTGCCATGACATTAAAAAATCCTTGTGATATTATGCTTTTAAACGAGTTCCATTTAATATGGTAGATAATCATATAGAATAAGGAATGCTTCATGTTTATGTTATAGCTAATATTTGGCTAGAATATTTGAACTTTGAAAACTATCAATTAGATATCGACGTGTATTTTGCTGGAAATTAGAAATATGTCACGACCCTAAACCCGAACCCGGTCGTGATGGCGCCTCTCGTGAAGACAAGGCCAGCCAATTAAACCCAATTCACTTTTTAAACAGTTAAACAACATAAAGCAGTCTAGAACATGATTTAATAATATTAAGTAGCGGATAATATCAATAAAGTGCGGAAGTACAACCCAACATAGCCCTAACCGTGGTGTCACAAGTCACGAGCATCTAACAACACTGAATACTCAAATGTAACTACAGAGTTTAGTAATGAACTAAGAATACAAAAGGAAAGAGATAGGGAGGAGCTCCGGGCTGCGAACGCCAACAGCTACCTAAAGACTCCTCGAGATCTGCCTGAAGCTGGATGAATCAGCACTTGGGAGCGGGACAAGCTACGCCTGAATCTGCTCACAGGGTGCAGGGAGTAAAGTGAGTACTCCAACTCAGTGAGTAACAAATGTAAATAACGACTGAAAGTAAGAAAACACGTAAAGCATAAGGCATTCTATAATGAAGCAGTAAAACTAGTGAAAAGTCAAGTAAAATCCTTTTTCAACATTAAATAGGTAATTGACAGACAGTTAAGGTAAGGTAAACAAATAGAAGTTCGCCCCTCGGGCACAGTATCAACAAATCCGCCCCTCGAGCAATATCTCAGAACAAAACCAGCCCCTCGGGCTCAATCTCATATCACAATGGGTACCCGCGCTCACTGGGGGTGTGCAGACTCTTGGAGGGGCCCCTTACGGCCCAAGCGCAATAACAAGCCATCTCGTGGCATCAAAACTAGGCCCTCGGCCTCATATCAATCAAGCCACCTCGTGGCGTACATATCTCAGGCCCTCAGCCTCACATCAGTATCAGTGTTTCCTCACAACATAGGCCCTCGGCCTTACTCGGTCAAAAATCCTCACAAGCCCCTCGGGCAATAGTAAAACAGTGTTTCTCAGCCCAAACATCATTTAAAATATCATTTAAGTCTTAAAACTGAGTAAACATGGCTGAGTATGAAAACAGCGGAAAATAACATGACTGAGTTCAAGTATAAAGTCAAAACATTGAGGAAATATCAATAAAAATCCCCGAAGGATTCAAATAGTTGGCACTAAGCCCAAATATGGCATTCAGCCCAAATAATGATGATATCAAATAGTTTTCAATCAAATACGCGATAAAATCATTAATCGGGACAGACCAAGTCACGATCCCCAATAGTGCACGACCCCACGCTCGTCATCAAGCGTGTGCCTCACCTTAATATAGCACAACGATGTGCAATCCGAGGTTTCAAACCCTCAGAACATCATTTACAATCATTACTCACCTCGAATCGGCTAAATCTCTAGCTCGCGACGCCTTTACCCCTCGAATCGGCCTCCACGCGCGTCGAATCTATCCAAAATCAGAACGAGGACGTCAAAATATGCTAAGGGAACAAAGCCCAAGCAAAAACAATCAATAAAGGGCACAAATCCCGAAATTACCAAAATCCGGCCCCCGGGCCCACGTCTCGAAATTCAGAAATTTTTACACCAATAGAGTCCTTATCTTCCCACGAGTTCATACATATCAAAAGTTCTCAAATCCGACCCCAAACGGTCCATATCCTCAACCAAAAGTCTAAATTTCCAAGCCCTAGTTCTTCACCTTTTGGCTTAATTTCCATGATTTTCTAGGTGGAATTCTCATAATAATCGAGTTTTAAGGCCAAAAATCTTACCTCCAAGTGATTCCCCTTGAATCCCTCTTCAATCTCCTTCAAAAATCTCTAAAAATTACCAGCTATGGAGGAAATAAGCCCAAAAATCGCGCACAAGACGAGTTTAAAAACCTTATGCCCAGGCATAATTTTCTTCATTGCGATCGCGGGAAAACCTTCGCGATCGCGAAGCACAAAAACTCAGCTTCCACAATTTACTCTATGCGAACGCATCAAACACCCTGCGAACGCGATGCCTAGGCGACTAACTCTACGCGATCGCGAACTGCCTTCCGCGTTCGCAACGAACAAAAATCCAACCAAGACCCCTGGCCCGCTTAACTCTACGCGAACGCGACCTTCACCACGCGTTCGCGATCAACAACCACTCCACTCTATGCGATCGCAAGCCAACCTTCGCGAACGCGAAGAACAACTGGACGGCCCCCCCTCAAAAGCTTCTACGCGATCGAGAGACTCCCTACGCGATCGCGAAGGGCAAAACTCTGCAATAGCTGAACCTACAAATCTGCAGCATCTCCAAGGCATGAAATGGTCCGATTGACCATCCAAAACTCACCCGAGGCCCCCGAGACCTCAACCAAAGGCACCAACATATCCTAAAACCTTATTCAAACTTGTTCCAATCATCAAAACACCTCCAATAATATCAAATCACCCAAAACGCATCGGATTCAAGCCTAAGTTTCTAAAATCTTCCGAATTCCGCTTTTGATCAAAAACCCAACCAAACCACGTCCAAATGGCCTGAAATTTTGCACACACATCCCAAATGACACAATGGAGCTACTGCAACTCTTGGAATTCCATTCCGACCCCTATATCAAAATCTCGCCTATCAACCGGAAATCACCAAAATATCAACTTCGCCAATTCAAGCCTAAAACTACTCCAAACCTCCAAAACTCATTCCGATCACACTCCTAAGTAATAAATCACCTCCCGAAGCTAGCCGAACCATCGAACTCACATCCAAGCCCTCTAACACATAAGTCAACATCCGGTTGACTTTTCCAACTTAAACTTCCTTAAAAGATACTAAGTGTCTCAAACCTTACCAAAATCGTTCCGGATTCGATCCGACCAACCCGATACCACAAAACACGGATAACGAAGCATAAAGAAGTAGAAATGGGGAAAACGGAGCGGTAACTCATGAGACGACTGGTCGGGTCATCACATCCTCCCCAACTTAAGCAAACGTTCGTCCTCGAACGAGTCAAGAAACATACCTGAAGCCTCAAACAGGTGAGGATATCTGCTTCGCATCTCCCGCTCGGTCTCCCAGGCAGCCTCCTCAACGGGCCGACCTCTCCACTGCACTTTCACCGAAGCTATATCTTTTGATCTCAACTTTCGAACCTGACGCTCCAAAATAGCCGCTGGCTCCACATCATAAGTCAAATCACCCTCCAACTGAACCGTGCTAAAATCCAAAACATGAGACGGATCTCCAATATACTTCCGGAGCATAGAAACATGGAACACCGGATGCACACTCGACAAGCTGGGTGGAAAGGCAAGCTCATAAGCCACCTCCCCAATCCTCCGAAGTACCTCAAAAGGCCCAATGAACCACGGACTCAACTTCCCTTTCTTTCCAAACCTCATAACATCCTTCGTGGGTGAAACCTTCAACAGAACCTTCTCACCAACCATGTAAGACACATCTCGAACCTTCCTGTCAGGATAACTCTTTTGCTTCGGCTGCGCGGTACGAAGTCTCTCCTGAATCACCTTCACCTTATCTAAAGCATCCTGTACCAAATCTGTCCCCAATAGCCTAGCCTCACCGGGCTCGAACCAACCAACTAGAGATCTACACCGCCTCCCATACAAAGCCTCATATGGAGCCATCTGAATACTCGACTGGTAGCTGTTGTTATAAGCAAACTCTGCAAGCGGTAGAAACTGATCCCATGACCCTCCAAAATCAATAACGCAAGCGCGTAGCATATCCTCCAATATCTGAATAGTGCGCTCGGACAGCCCGTCCGTCTAAGGGTGAAAAGTTGTGCTCAACTCCACCTGAGTACCTAACTCCCGCTGAACAGACTTCCAAAACTGGGAGGTAAACTGAGTGCCCCGATCTGAAATGACAGAAACTGGGACACCATGCAACCGAACAATCTCCCGGATATATATCTCTGCTAACTGCTCTGAAGAATAAGTTGTACAGATAGGAATGAAGTGCGCGGACTTGGTCAGCCTATCCACAATCACCTAAATAGCATCGAACTTCTTCAAAGTCTGTGGGAGCCCAACTACAAAGTCCATAGCGCTCTGCTCCCACTTCCACTCTGGAATATCCATCCGCTGAAGCAAGCCACCCGGTCTCTGATGCTCATATTTCACCTGCTGACAATTGAGACACCGAGCTACAAATCCCACAATATCTTTCTTCATTCTCCTCCACCAATAATGCTATCTCAGATCCTGATACATCTTCGCGGCTCCTGGATGAATAGAATACCGCGAGCTATGGGCCTCCTCCAGAATCAACTCCCGAAGCCCATCTACATTGGGCACAGAAATCTGGCCCTGCATCCTCAATACCCCATCATCTCCAATAGTCACATCTCTGACATCATCATGCTGAACTCTGTCCCTAAGGACGAGCAAATGTGGATCATCATACTGGCGCTCTCTGATGCGGTCATACAAGGAAGACCGAGAAACCACACAAGCCAATACCCGACTGGGCTCCGAAATATCCAACCTTACGAACCGATTGGCCAAAGCCTGAACATCAACCGCAAGAGGTCTCTCCCCAACTAGAATATATGCCAAACTCCCCATACTCATTGCCTTTCGGCTCAAAGCATCGGCCACCACATTGGCCTTCCCCGGATGGTACAATATAGTGATGTCATAATCCTTGAGCAACTTCAACCATCTCCGCTGCCTCAAATTAAGATCCTTTTGAATGAACAAAAGCTGAAGATTGCGATGATCAGTGAACACCTCACAAGATACGCCATACAAGTAATGCCTCCAAATCTTCAACGCGTGAACTATGGCAGCCAACTCCAAATCGTGAACGGGGTAGTTCTTCTCATGGGGCTTCAACTGGCGAGAAGCATAAGCAATAACTCTACCCTCCTGCATCAACACACAACCAATCCCTACTCTCGAAGCATCACAATACACGGTATATGAACCTGAAGCTGATGGCAAAACCAACACTGGAGCTGTGGTCAAGGCTGTCTTGAGCTTCTAAAAGCTCTCCTCACACTCGTCCGACCATACGAATGAAGCACCCTTCTGAGTCAACTTGGTCAAGGGCGATGCGATAGATGAGAATCCCTGAACAAATCGGCGATAATAGCCTGCCAAACCAAGAAAACTACGAATCTCAGTAGTTGAGGACGGTCTGGGCCAACTCTGCGCCGCCTTTATCTTCTTTGGGTCAACCTGAATACCCTTACTGGACACCACGTTTCCCAAGAATGCCACTGAACCGAGCAAAAACTCACACTTGGAGAACTTTGTATAAAGCTTCTCCTCCCTCAACCTCTGCTACACAACCCTCAAATTCTCCGCGTGCTCCTCCTGACTATGCGAATATACCAGAATATAATCAATGAAGACTATGACGAACGAGTCAAGATAAGGCCGGAACACGCTGTTCATCAAATGCATGAACGTTGCTGGGGCATTGGTCAGTCCAAAAGACATAACCAAGAACTCATAATGATCATATCTGTTCCTAAAGGCCGTCTTAAGAATATCTGAATCCCTGATCTTCAACTGGTGATAACCTGAACGGAGATCAATCTTGGAGAATACCCTCGCTCCTTGAAGCTGGTCGAATAAATCATCAATGCGAGGCAAAGGGTACTTGTTCTTAATTGTTACCTTGTTCAATTGCCTATAATCAATGCACATTCTCATAGTTCCATCCTTTTTCTTCACGAACAGAACCGGCGTGCCCCATGGCAACACACTAGGCCGAATGAACCCCTTATCAAGGAGTTCCTGAAGCTGCTCCTTTAACTCCTTCAACTTCGCTGGTGCCATACGATACGGCGGAATAGAAATGCGCTGAGTGCCCGGCACCAGGTCAATACCAAAACAATGTCCCTGTCCGGTGGCATGCCCAGCAGGTCTGCAGGAATTACATTAGGGAAATCCCTCACAACTGGAATAGAATCAATACTGGGGGCCTCAGCTCCAACATCCTTCACAAAGGCTAGATACGAAAGACAACCCTTCCCAACCATACGCTGGGCCTTCAAGAAAGAGATTAATCTACTACGGACATAATCAGTCACACCTCGCCACTCGATCCGGGGCACACCCGGTATAGCCAATGTGACTATCTTAGCATGACAGTCCATATTAGCGCGACACAGAGATCGCCAATCCATGCCAGAATGACATCGAAATCCACAATACTCAATAATAAAAGATCCACTCGGGTCTCTAGACCCCCAATAGTCACCACACAGAATCGATACACACGGTCTACAATAACAGTATCACCCATCGGGGAAGATACATGAACAGGTAACGCAAGAAACTCACGGGGCGTACCCAAATAACGAGCAAAGTATGATGACACATAAGAATAGGTGGAACCGGGATCAAATAATACAGAGGCATCTCTGTGGCAGACTGAAACAATACTTGTAATAACAGCATCTGAAGCGATAGCATCGGTCTGCCTGGAAGAGCATAGAAACGGGCCTGACCGCCCCCTGATCGACCTCTCCCTCTGGGGCGAACCCTAGCTGACTGGCCCCCACCCCTAGCTGGTTAGGCGGGTGGTGGTGGAGCAACTGGCGCTGAAGCTGATGACTGTCCCCTCTGCTGGGATGAACTAGCAAAATGACGAGGACACTACTTCCACATGTGGCCCATCTATCCACACTCGTAACAACTCCCAGGTGCTGGAGAAGGGGACTGATGGGAACCCCTCGCATCGAAGTGACTAGCTGATGCACTCGGCATAGAAGAGCCCTGGACTGATGGAGCACGGGATGAGCTCTGAGCTGGAAGGGCACTAAGTGAAGAATGGCCCTGGTGTGAACTGTGAGAACCATGACCCCATGACACCCCTCGATAACCTGGGCGATCTGACTGACCATGTCGGAACTGTAGGCCTCTGCCGTGCTGAAACTGGCCCCTCGAAGGAGCACCACTATAACTACCAGATCCTCGAGGCCTCTTGGCCTCCCTCTCCTCTCGCTCCTGGCGACGAACAGACTCAATCTCCCGGGCAATATCCACAACCTCCTCGAATGTAGCACCAGTCACCCTCTCCCTGGTCATGAGAATACGGAGCTGATAAGTAAGACCATCGACAAACCTTCCGATCCTCTCTCTATCTGTCGGGACCAACCAGATGGCATGACGAGCCAACTCAGAGAACCTCAACTCATACTGCGACACGGTCATGTCCCCCTAACGCAACCACTCAAATTGTCTACGCATCTCCTCTCTGCGAGACTATGGCACATACTTCTCCAGAAAGAGGACGGAGAACTGCTGCCAGGAAAAGGGTGCTGCACCAACGGGCCTACGCCTCTCAAAATCCTCCCACCAAGTAAAAGCAGCTCCTGAAAACTGATAAGTAGTGAAAGCGACCCCGCTGGTCTCCAGAATACCGGCTGTACGAAGCATCCTCTGACACTTGTCCAAAAAGCCCTAGGCATCCTCGCCCTCTGCTCCGCTGAAGGTCGGAGGCTGAAGTATACCAAATCTCTCAAACCTACGCTGATCATCCTCTGGCATGGCAGGAACTACATAGTCCTGAGCAGCGGCAACCAGCTGAGCTGGGTGTGCCCCCGGCGTCTGAAGTCCCTGCATGACCTGCTCAGGTGTGCGGACGGCGGGGGTCTGACTGCCTCCCCCGGCCTAAGAAGTAACTGCGGCTGTAGTGGCTTATACCGCCTGAGCTAGGCAGTGCAAACTGATAAGATCTGAGCCAAGGACTCCTGAAGACCCGGAATCACAATAGGCACAGCTGGTGCCTAAGCTGGTGCTGCTGGAGGGTCCACAGTTGGGACCTAGTCCTAAACTGGGGCAGCTGGTGAATCCACAGGTGCAGCCCTCGCTGCTTTGCCTCTAACACGACCAAGGCCGCGTCCTCGGCCTCTAGTGGCCCCGGCTGGTGGTACATGTCGCGCCCCCTTTTTCTCGCAAAATCAGGTTTGTGACATTTTGGAGGACAACTCATTCCTTTTGGGAATTGGGTTTGACTTAAAGAGTCGCCACCTAATGATTAGGGTGCATTAGGACACCAAGGAGGTTTGATTTAAGTAACCAGAGTTTGGGTAAGGGCTTGAAATTATTCTAAGGGGAAGGTGTTAGGCACCCCTCAGAATCCACTAGTGTGGTTCCCGGCCAGACTATTATTGTGAATTTGGGTACAATTAGCATATAGACAAATAGGGCTCAAATAAGAGGGGATTTTATCACATAAAGGTTTGAAAGTAAGCAAGGTTTGAAAGAATAATTAGAGAAGCTGATTTTTTTAAAATAAAGAGTTAAAATGCTGAAAAGAAAGGAATAAAGAATAAAGGAGGGGGTGCTAGTTATTAATAATATGGATCACCCCACACAATGCCCGGTAATCATCCTCAATGAGGGGCTACACGTGACATTATCGCGTGGTCATCATTCCATATCTACCCTTTCCCACCCCGTTAAGGGTATTAAAGCGCGGTAATGGTCGAATCATTTAACCTATGCCCCATGCTATACCCGTTCCAACTCCTATCAGTCGGGGGAATTTAGTACTATATCCGTAAGGGATAGGTAATCTAGCTTAATTTGTGGTTTAAGGCAAAATCGCAAGGCGACATACAAATTGTATAGCAAATGTGGGGGAAAGCCCACATAACAGCAAAGGGCTTGAATAACTCCCCTTTAAAAAGAAACACGATTAATCTGCAGACTTAACCAACTATGTTAAACGGTTGATTAAAGGATTAAACATGCGGAACTATAAAGTTTGGGCAGACTGATTTAATTTACATAATCGTCAGTTAAGAAGCCCAATCAGCCTGCCTGCGGTCTTAGTTATTAGAACAGATTCTATGTTATTGTACCCTAAACGCTTCGCCTAATGTCTTGAGACGAAGTCCTATAGGCAATGATATCTAACTGAATTCAGAAATTAGTAAAGCTTGAATAAACTGTTGAATGCATACTCGTTAAACTTGCAAGTGTGAAATTAAATTATTAAAAAGAGCCAGACTTAAACAAACTGATTATTAGCTCTGCAACTGACAAGTACCTGTATTACCGGTTTTATTATCCATTATGTGAATGAAGCGGATCAGAATTCGATTAAGATTCTATAGACTGCTTGCTAAGCGTAAGCTTGATTTTAGCGTGGTATAAATGCAGAAGATCGTTTAAACTCGTGAACATGATTATAGGTGTAAGTGTTTAAGACCTTGAACTGATCTCTAAGTGCCAGAAATTGTGTTGAAAGCTTGAATATGATATGTTAATGCAAATTATCTGAAACCTATGAACATGATATCTAAATGCAGAATTTATTTAAGACCTATAAGCAGATTTTCTAAATTGCCAGGAATTTATTTATATAGAAACTATAGGCATGATGTCTATATCAGAAATTGTTTTAAGAAACCAATAGCATATTCTATATGCAGAAAATTGTTTGAACCTATGAACAATGATATCTAAATGCAAAATTGGTTAAAACCCTATAGGCATGATTCTACATGCAGAAATGTTTGAAAACCTATAGGCATGGATTCTACCCTTTTTGATACATGTTACCACCCTTTCACTAGGCATCCCCAGAGTTTATTTACAAAATTAGATTTACGCCTAGATTAAAGTAAAAAATACATATAATAAAAGTTCAACCAAGGAGAGCCTGATTCAGACTTCATGTCTGAATATGAGGTTTAAACCAACTCCATGAGATTCAGATCCAAACCTTTCTCCCACTTGAGTGTGTCAAAGTTCCTAAGAGCCTCAAATGGACTCCGCAATGCTCACACCCAATGTATTATCAATTGGGACAGTGCAGTTGTGAAGGGCCACCTCAAGTGTCCAGTTCAGAGTGTGAGCTCAAAGGGTCCAAGACAAGCTCACAAAGAGGGGGCAGAACTTAAGACTAAGAAAGTTGCAATTCGATAGAGTGCTAAAGGAAAAGGAAGAGGGAACAACTACAGATAAGCAACCACAAGGGGATCAGGAATGGGTTGTGTATAAAAGCCTGTCACTTAGGCAAAGGCAGACTTAGGCCATGCCCAGCAATGGGACAGTGCTAGCATACCTATAAGCTGCCAAGAACAATACTATTAGAGGTAGGATCCCCAGGGGAATCAAGTTCAATCATGGACAATAACTTGCATATGCCATGCCTCAAACCATAGCTTAGAACAACATAGGCGGCAGGGGTTTTGGGATTCATGATAGAACAGCGCAGAACTTAATCAAAACTAAGATGCTGTGCTTGAACTTATAATAAGCTGTAAATAGGATACTAAAAAAGCATGTAAATAAACACATTGTTTGGTTGCGAAACTTAATCAGGGCATACCAGTTCAGAACAAAAATGAGAGAATGCAAGCAACAGGTCTTGTAACAGCATAGTGTAAGCAAACAAAAGGAAGATACTTTGAGTAAAAGTGGATTAGAAAGACTGTGTGTGTTTTGTGTCAATGAAAGGGGCGTTTATTTATAGTGTGAGAATAGCACAAACAAGGTAAGAAAACAATAAGGAAAAGAATTATCAATCAAACAAGACTTCCTTTAATTAAGAAATTCAGACTCAAATGAGTAAACTATTGTAAGGAAGAAATCAAATAACATTCTGTGCAAAACTAGCAAATTAGGGTAAATACATAGCGGGTTTAATTAAGGAAGAAATTTGAAATACATGGTTTTAAAACAAATAATTAAGGATCCATCAGTTATATAGTAAATCAAGGGGGTCAGAGATTTTTAAGCATGGTCGACAATGAACCAGTCAGAAAAACTCAAGGAACTTTTGACTCAAATCGAGTAACAGGAAGTCAAGCAAAATGGAAAGGGAAAAGCAATCAAACTTAGTTACAAAAAGGAAGTTGAAACCAATCACAAGATGAAAGCATTTAGAGGGAAGTTCAGCACATATTTCAAGAGTACAAAAGTAATCAGCAATGCGAGCTGAATAGGCAAGGTGAAATGTCATGCAATTGCAAATAACGTAAGTAGTGACTAAGAACATTGATAATTCAGCAATACAATGCGAAAAATTGGGCCAAGTAAAAAGGTCTTATAGGTTTAGCAAAGTCAAATCATATGAAGAAGACAAATTGAAGCAATGATTTTTGAAACTTAATGACAGTAGAAGATGAAACAACTTATAGGAAACTCAATAGGTCCAAAAGATTAGGTTTGAAATCAAGCAAGTTCAAGATGAGCATAAGCATCACCATACAATGTCTCAAAACTAGATGAACCCAAATTGGGTTCTTGAATTAACCAGTTGCAGAGATGAAGGGCAAATACCGCCCGTTTATGAAAAGATACTTATTTAAAATGGGAAAAAACAGGTTTTTTTTTCAGAGGTCTAAAAGAAAACTAACCTTTAGCATGCTCTCTTAGTAGTAGAATTCATGATAGATAAGTAAAAAGAACAACATGCCGAAACCAGTAGAAGAAACAAATAAGTAACATGGTGAACAACTATAACAGAAACAGATAGGATGAAAAAAGGAGACGAACACACAAATAAACAGTAGAACAACTGATAAGAACATGGTTAGAAGAATCCTAACAAACACAGTAGGAGAACATAGTAGAAGAAACAACACAAGAGAAAAGAAATCGGAGAAGCACACAGAGAAAAGAAAATCAGAGAAGACACAAGAAAAAAGAAAAATAGAGAAAACATAGCCCAAAAACCATAGATCGTAAAAAAATGAAGGTTTGAAAGAATGGTTATTAAAAAGAAATATCCAGAAATTGTTTTATGGAAAACCTGGACTGAACGATCAAAGAATCATAGGACCACAGAAGTTAGGGTTTAGAGAAACCCAACGGTCGAGAAGAACTATGAATCAGCGTTATCTAAGCAGGATGGTCGAAGCCAGGCTCGAAAAACAGTTGCCGGAGCACAAAGCCGGAGATGGCCATAGAACTTGGAATCAACAAAGTCTGGATGAGCTTTCGTATTAAGACCAGAACCTTCAACGACAAGTCTGTAGGAACCTTAGTGGCTGTGGTGAACACCACACATAGATTCCGGCCAAGTCTGAGAAGGTGTGAGACTCATTCGGAGCTAAGGGGGGGGGGGGGGGAAGCTTCTAGAGTGAACCAGATAGAGGAAGAGAAGGGTCGGATTGCTGAGGAATGAGAGGGTTTGGGGGTTGTTGGTTAAAAAAGTAGGGCGGATCTAGACCGTTGATCAAAATTGATCAACGATCAAGATTTGATCCGGTTGGGTCAGAGACTTAGATTGGCCGGTCTGGTTGTTTATTGGTTATCTTTCTCTCTT
>NW_017670775.1:333790-335707 GCF_001879085.1 Nicotiana attenuata | reverse complement strand
GCAATGCACAAAATGCAGATGGAGACAGTGTTTAGTCTCGGAAGGCAGAATGGTAGCCTTATGCAATGCAGAATATGCAGATGGAGACAGTGTTTAGTCTCGGAAGGCAGAATGGTAGCCTTATGCAATGCAGAAAATGTAGATGGAGACAGTGTTTAGTCTCGGAAGGCAGAATGGTAGCCTTATGCAATGCAGAAAATGCAGATGGAGATAATGTTTAGTCTCGGAAGGCAGAATGGTAGCCTTATGCAATGCAAAAATAGAATAAAATGGTAAATAGGGTTTCTTAGCTAATAGCAGGTTGTTATATTGTGATTGCTGTGGACATTGCGATACAGGGAATATCGCCGGCGCGTGTGAATAGCAGATGCTGGTAAATGTAACAATTCTGAGAGTCGTATTCCTGAACAACGTTCGTCTCGTGAGTGTATACTATGTCAGATGCTTTTGTAATCCAAGTGCCTGTATCCAAAGAAAAATCGTGAGTTCTGTAAAAGGGGAGGTTAGTTCGTATCCCTGCTGGCCTTGTTCGACCCGTTCGGCATAGATCTGGTGATACGGTAGGTATCATTGGGGAAGTAGCGTTGCTTAACAGGGCGACTTCGATAATAAGCATGCATGAATTTGTAAAAAGAAAAATATGACATAAGTATATATTTAAGAAACAACTTTTAGATGAACCGACGACTGTGACGCGGCTCAAGACATTGCGACCTCTCTTGCTACGGAATTTTGAGGGTCTGTCACGACCCCAATCCCGGTCGTGATGGCGCCCAACACAATGCTAGGCAAGCCCGACCATTCCGACACTCACAATCCCTTTTATAAAGTTTATACCCAATTAACATGATGTAATGTCAAATAACATAAGTGTAACTCTGCAACAATAGATAATAACAGTGCGGAAACTAAGAAAAAAAAATATCAATACAAATCCCACCGATCTGGTGTCACGAGTCAAGAGCCTCTACACAAGTCTGAGGAACAGCCTATACAAAAGATAGTCTAAAGTGCTGAAAGTAAAGAGGATAAAGGGAGAAATCGAGTCTGCGAACGCCGTGCAGCTAACTCGATGACTCTGGTGAAATCTGAATAGCAGCTAAAAGTTTAACTATGCCTCCGGGATACCTGTATCTGCACACATGGTGCAGGGAGTAAAGTGAGTGCTCCGACTCAGTGAGTAATAGCAATAAATAACGACTGACGGGAAGAAAACTCGTAAAAACACTACGCGGTTCTATATAAAACAGTAAGTACATCAAATAGCAGGTAAATGAAGAAGTCAGGTAAACATCTCTTAAACCGGTTCTCAACTCTTTTACTTCTGACAATAACCGATAGTATGATTATACCGCTGCGGCGTGCAGCCCGATCCGTACTGAATACTGCTGCGGCGTGCAGCCCGATCCACATATATATATACATATACTGCTGCGGCGTGCAGCCCGATCCAATAATAATAGTCGACTGCGCTCACTGGGGGTGTGCAGACTCCGGAGGGGCTCCTACAGCCCAAGCGCTATATCACTGCGGCGTGCAGTCCGATCCATATAGTATGCTACTGCGACGTGCAGTCCGATCCATATAATATACGATCTATATATGTATATATACTGCTGCGGCGTGCAGCCCGATCCAATATATATCAAATACCCTCACTATGGGGTCCTCGACCCCTCTCAGTCACTATAGACATGGCCTCTCGGGCACACTCAGCTAAAACAGGGTTCCCAACCCACAAGTCATTCTCATTAGGAGTTACCAATTTCTAAAGTCGGTTCATATTATGTTTGTCAGTTAAGAACATGACTGAGGGTATGATTTTTAACGAGTAAAGTGAGGTCAACCAGTACAACTACCCCTAAGGGTTCTACAGATCGGCACAAGGCTCCAAACATGGCAACTAGCCCAGAATAC
>NW_017670775.1:313116-332920 GCF_001879085.1 Nicotiana attenuata | reverse complement strand
GTCTTAGCGCGGACTGCACTTGTTTTGCGCGGACCGCGGTCATTTTTGCGCGGCCGCGGAGGTGAAAATCTGGAGCTACTCTATAAATACGAGGTTTTTGGGTTTTTTTTTTTTTGATATTTTGACCTAGAGAGCTCGGATTTTGGCGATTTTTCGAAGGTTTTTCAAGAAACTCATCGGGGTAAGTGATTCTAACTCACATTTGGCTAAAGTACATGAATCTATCATTGAATTCATCATTTATTTCATGATTTGGGATGGAATTTGGGGAGAAAATTGGTGAAATCTTCCAAAATATAAAATGATGATTTGAAGGACCAAATGGTATCGGAATTGGATAATTTTGATATGTATAGACTCGTGGCGAGATGAGGAATCCATTGATGTGAATTTTATAATTTTTCGAGAAGTGGGCCCGGGGCTCGGGTTTTGCCTACTTCGTGATTTTTGATATTTTTCGAGTCTTTTCGATTGGGTTGCATCCCCTTAGCCTATTGTAATGTATTCCTTATGGTTTTGGGCAGATTCGACGCTCGAGGAGGTTGATTTGCGAGGCAAGGGCATAGCGAGCTAGGATTTCGGCCTGCTTGAGGTGAGTAATGGTTATAAATGATGTTCTGAGGGTTTGAAACCCCGGATTCGCACAAGGTGGTGCTATGTTAAGATGAGACACACGCTGCATGATGAACGTGGGGTCTGATATTGCTGGGGATTCGGACCTGGTCCATCCCGATTGATGATTTTACTATATTTTTGACTGAGATTTACTTAATATCATTGTATTCTGGGCTAGTTGCCATGTTTGGGGCCTTGTGCCGATCTGTAGAACCCTTAGGGGTAGTTGTACTGGTTGACCTCACTTTACTCGTTAAAAATCATACCCTCAGTCATGTTCTTAACTGATAAACATAATATGAACCGGCTTTGAAATTGGTAACTCCTAATGAGAATGACTTGTGGGTTGGGAACCCTGTTTTAGCTGAGTGTGCCCGAGAGGCCATGTCTATAGTGACTGAGAGGGGTCGAGGACCCCATAGTGAGGGTATTTGATATATATCAGATCGGGCTGCACGCCGCAGCAGTATATATACATATATAGATCGGACTGCACGTCGCAGTAGTATATTATATGGATCGGACTGCACGCCGCAGTAGTATATTATATGGATCGGACTGCACGTCGCAGTAGCATACTATATGGATCGGACTGCACGCCGCAGTGATATAGCGCTTGGGCTGTAGGAGCCCCTCCGGAGTCTGCACACCCCCAGTGAGCGCAGTCGACTATTATTATTGGATCGGACTGCACGCCGCAACAGTATATGTATATATATATATGTGGATCGGGCTGCACGCCGCAGTAGTATTCAGTACGGATCAGGCTGCACGCCGCAACGGTATAATCATACTATCGGTTATTGTCAGAAGTAAAAGAGTTGAGAATCGGTTTAAGAGATGTTTACCTAACTTCTTCATTTACCTACTATTTGATGTACTTACTGTTTTATATAGAACCGCGTAGTGTTTTTACGAGTTTTCTTCCCGTCAGTCGTTATTTATTGCTATTACTCACTGAGTCGGAGTACTCACTATACTCCCTGCACCATGTGTGCAGATACAGGTATCCCGGAGGCATAGTTGAACTTTCAGCTGCTATTCAGATTTCACCGGAGTCAACGAGGTAGCTGCACGGCGTTCACAGACTCTATTTCTCCCTCTATCCTCTTTACTTTCAGCACTTTAGACTATCTTTTGTATAGGCTGTTCCTCAGACTTGTGTAGAGGCTCTTGACTCGTGACACCAGATCGGTGGGATTTGTATTGATATTTTTTTCTCTTAGTTCCCGCACTGTTATTATCTGTTGTTGTAAAGTTACACTTATGTTAATCGACATTACATCATGTTAATTGGGTATAAACTTTATAAAAGGGATTGTGAGTGTCGGAATGGTCGGGCTTGCCTAACATTGTGTTGGGCGCCATCATGACCGGGATTGGGGGCGTGACAAGTTGCTCCGACCCGTCGTCTCAGGGTCCTCTTCAAAATTCTGCCCCAATTTAATAGGTTGATGCTTCTAGCGGCTGCTTGCGATGATTGACTGAAATTACTTCGGACTTTTGAGGGTCCTCCTCAAAATTCTGCCCCAGTTTCCAATTGCGGGGGAAATGAAATTTTTATTGAATTGTGACCGAACCCATAGGGCTGCCTACGTATCCCCTCTTAAACGAGAATCAGGTCAGACGTAGTTCAAATTACATCACGTAGGAAAGCATAAGATTACACATAGTAGAGTTTGACTGCATCTGAATTGATTGGTTTTGGCCAAACTTCTCCGCCCATTTATGCAAGTATAAGGGCTCCTCCTGTCAGAACCCGGTGAACCATGTATGGACCTTGCCAGTTGGGAGAGAATTTCCCCTTGGCTTCATCTTGATGCCGGAAGATTTTCTTTAATACCAGCTACCCTGGTGTGAACTGTCTCAGCTTGACTCTTTTGTTGAAGGCTCTGGACATCCTGTTCTGATAAAGCTGACCGTGGCAAACTGCATTCATTCTTTTTCTATCTATGAGAGCTAACTGCTCGTAACGACTCTTCACCCATTCTGCATCGTCGAGCTCAGCTTCCTGTATGATTCTTAAGGAAGGAATTTCTACTTCGGCTAGAATGACGGCTTCTGTACCATAAACCAGCATATAGGGGGTTGCCCTGGTTGATGTGCGGACTGTGGTGCGATACCCCAATAAAGCAAATGATAGCTTCTCATGCCACTTCTTATGCTTCTCTACCATTTTCCTCAGTATCTTCTTAATGTTCTTGTTGGCGGCCACAGTCCGTTCATTTGAGGCATGTAGGCTGTAGAATTCTTATGTCTGATCTTGAAAGTTTCACACATAGCTTTCATCAAGTCACTGTTGAGGTTGGAGCCATTATCAGTGATGATTGATTCTGGAATCCCGAACCGACAAACGATGCGGTCTCGGACAAAGTCTACCACGACCTTCTTAGTCACTGCTTTGTAAGATGTTGCCTCGACCCATTTGGTGAAATAGTCAATTGCTACTAGGATGAACTTGTGCCCGTTGGAAGCGGCCGGCTTGATCGGTCTAATAACATCCATTCCCCAGGCGGCGAAAGGCCATGGTGAGCTTGTTGCATTAAGCTCATTTGGTGGCACCTTTATCATGTCTGCATGTATCTGACAGTGGTGGCATTTCTTGAATGGCTTTGATCTTTGATGGATCCAGTTCTATTCCCCGACGACTCACAATAAACCCAAGCAATTTTCCAGCCGGAACCCCAAATGCACACTTCGCGGGATTCAGCTTTAGGTTGTACCTCCGCAGTCTATTGAAGAATTTCCTCAAATCTTCCATGTGATCAGTGGCGTTCTTGGACTTGATGATAACGTCATCTACGTACACCTCGATCTACTTGTGTATCATATCATGAAAAATGGTGGTCATGGCCCTCATGTAGGTGGCCCCTACATTCTTTAACCCAAACGGCATCATCTTGTAGCAGTACATTCCCCACGGCGTAACGAAAGCCGTTTTCTCAGCATCTTCCTCGTCCATCCAGATCTGATGATAACCAGCAAAATAATCCACAAATGACTGCGGCTCATGCTTGGCGCGGTTGTCGATCAGGATGTATATGTTTGGTAAGGGGAAATCGTCTTTCGAACTGGCCCGGTTGAGATCCCGGTAGTCGACACAGACTCTAACCTTTCCATCCTTCTTTGGCACTGGCACAATGTTAGCTAACCATGTCGGGCATTCCACTACCTTGAGAACTTTGGCTTTGACCTGCTTGGTGACTTCTTCCTTGATTTTCAGACTCATATCTGGCTTGAATTTTCTGAGCTTCTGTTTTACCGGTGGACATGTCGAGTCAGTTGGCAGTTTGTGTGCCACAATGGATGTACTCAGACCAGTCATGTCATCGTATGACCAGGCGAATATGTCCTTATATTCTCTTAGAAATTCCGCGTACTCTTCCTTTTTTGATGACGATAAGTGAACGCTGATCCGTGTTTCTTTGACATTTTCTGCATCTCCCAGGTTAACAATCTCAGTCTCGTCCAGGTTGGACTTTGGTCTGTTTTCAAAATTCTCAACTTCCTTAACAATTTCTTCCGGTATGTCATCTTCCTCTGAGTCTATGTCCGTTTGTTGCGTTATCTCATTGCATGTCACAGTCATTGGTTCATCAAGACAAGTAATAGTAATGTTGTATAAGTAAAGTAATGAGAGAAAATAATAAGAGTATTGATTAATAAGAAAAAATAGAAATGCTTTGATAAATTCCATAACTATTTTGAACATTGAAGATCTTATTGCGAAATTTAAAATGCGAAAGGAAAGTCAACTAGTAAGAATAAAAGATAGTACATGATGCTTGTTCAGCCTTGCTACCCCGAGGCTCGCCAGGCTCTGGTGGTTCTGATGGTCCAGTTATTGAGGCATGCTCCTCTGCTTACTGCCTGTATGGAAGGGCCTTCCTCCCCCTCCTCCTCGAGAATGACACAACAATCCATATTATCGTATTCTAGGAACAAATTCCTCACTGCTGCCAGTGCTTCCTCTTCTTCTAACCCATAGATAACTTCGGCCGGTTGTAAAGTCTGTTCCAAGTGTGGTGTTGGCTGCTCCAATTGATAGTAAGGGCCGCGCCATGGTGGCGACCAGTGGTTGAATTCCTCCCAAGTATACTCATATCCCAATCCGAAGGTGGTGCCATGTTTCTTGAGTTTGATAGGCTTAGTGATTCCTTGGAGGTTCTTGCCAAGTCCCTTGCCAGGTTCGTATCCGCTCCAGTTCAATATTCTTTCAATTTTGTTGTCCCACCATTGTCTTTATCAACGGTGTTGACCCGCTCGATGTGGTGATAAGTCTCCCCACCTATCTTTCTTCTTCCTACGATTGCCGGAATGGTCTGGCGACTGTATATGGGATTACTACCGTCACCGTGAATGATCACTTCCTGGTGATACCACTCAAACTTCACTGCCTGATGTAGTGTTGACGCTACGGCCCCAGCGGCATGAATCCATGGTCGTCCCAAGAACAGATTGTAAGATGTCGGCACGTCTATTACTTGAAAGTCAACATCAAACCAAGTAGGCCCCATTTGCAAACACAGGCTGATTTCTCCAATGGTGGACCTTTCGGAACCGTCGAAAGCTTTGACGTTGATGGCCCCGTCCTTGATCTCATGCAGTCCCTTTCCCAATGTCCTGAGTGTTACCAACGGACAAATGTTGAGGCTGGATCCCCCGTCGATCAGGACTCTGGTGACAAAATAATCTTCGCCGGTGATGTGCAACGCCTTGTTGTGACTCAACCCTTCTGGTGGCAGCTCATCTTCATGAAAAGTGATTTTGTGACTTTCCAATACCTGTCCTACCATGTTAGCCATCTCCTTGCCGGTGATGTTGCTCGGTACATACGCCTCACTCAGCACTCTTAACAAGGCATTCTTGTGCGCATCGGAGCTCTGTAGCAACGCAAGGATAGAAATTTGCGCCGGTGTTTTGTTCAGCTGATCAATGACCGAGTATTCCTTAGCTTTTATCTTTCTCCAGAGATCGTCGGGCCCGGTCTCGGTGATGGTTGGCCGGCTGGAAGCTTGCTTGTTGTCGCGCCCCCTTTTTCTCGCGAAATCGGGTTTATGACATTTGGAAGGACAACTCGTTCCCTTTTGGGAATTGGCTTTAAGAGAATTGAAGAGTCGCCACCTAATGATTAAAGTGCATTAGGACACTAAGAAGGGTTTTTGTTTGGATAACCATAGATAGGGTAAGGGCTTGAACTTATTCCGAAGGGAAGGTGTTAGGCACCCCTCAGAATCCACTAGTGCGGTTCCCGGCCAAGCTATGGTTGTGACTTTAAGTACAAATAACAAGTAGGCAAGTAAGATTTTCAAATAAGAGGAGATTTCACATAATGGTTACAAATTTGATGAAAGTTAAAAGAAACGGAAGGGAAGCTGAATTTTTAGGAAGAAAACAGTTTGCAATTTGAAAATAAACAATAAAAATAAACAAGTAAAGAGAGGGAAGGGGTCCTAGGTTTATAAATAATATGGATCACCCCACACAACACCCGGTAACCACTTATACACGTGGTGTTATCGCGTGGTCATCATATCCATATCTACCCTTTCCCACCCCGTTAAGGTATTAAAGCGCGGAATAGTCTCGTTTTCTTATTGCATGCTATTACCCGCCCCAATCCTATCAGTCCCGGAGGCATTTAGGACTACTAATCCTAAAGGGAAGGGATGTTGAGCTTTTATAGTTTCAAAGGTAAAAATACTAAGGCGACAAACAAGAACACATATAACAAGTATGGGGAAAGCACATACACAAATAAGGCTCAAACAGGCCTCCTTAGATCAAAGAAAAGCACATAGTTTAGCATGTCTTACACGTACTGATTAAGGTCTAATTAAAACTTAAAGAGGTTGAGGTAGACTGATTTATTACATAGTTCAGGTAAGAAGCCCGAATCAGGCCTGCCTGCTGGTTGTAGTTAATAAAATCTGATTCAGTTTATAAGTTATCCTAAGGCTTGCCTAAGTGATAGACGAAAACCTATAGGCATGATATCTACAGATTTCAGAAATAAGAGTATGAACTGATTACAAATCGATTCAGGTATAAAGAAATTTGCCAGTTAAAAAAACGAGCACAAGCTCTACCACGTTATTGCTACTAGTTTTTAAACTTACCAACGAATGAGGCGATTCAGATTTAAATAAGAACCCCTATAGGCATGCTTTCTATGTGTTTGTTGACCTTAAAAGAAAACTGTTATAAACATAGAGAAGTGCAGAAATCCTATACCATGATATCTAAGTGTTGCGTGCTATCTGATTACATTTTTGTTATTAGGACCTATAGACAAGTTTGCCTAGTGAAAAACGGGTATGCAAGAATCAGAGAAGACTTATAGGCATATTTTCTACGTGCATGCAGAAGCTATAGACATAATATTCTACATGAAAGTGCAGGGTCCCTATAGTCATGGCATCTAAATGAGATGCAGAAGTTCTTATAGGCATGGTAGCTAAATGAGATGCAGAAGTTCTTATTAACATGGTAGCTAAGTGAGATGCAGAAATCTTATAGGTATGGTAACTATATAAAAATGCAGAAATTCTTATAAACATGGTAACATTATGAAAATGCAGAAATTCTTATAGACATGGTAGCTAAATGAGAAATGCAGAAATTCTTATGGACATAGTAACTATATGAAAATGCAGAAATTCTTATAGGCATGGTAACTATATGAAAAATGCAGAAATTCTTATGGGCATGGTAACTATATGAAAAATGCAGAAATTAGAGATTCCTATAGGCAGGTTGTCTATATGAAAAATGCAGAAATTAGAGATTCCTATAGGCAGATTATCTACCCATATACATGCATGGTTACCCCTCCCCTTTCACTAATCATCCCCAAAAGTTTATTACAAAGTTATTACAGTCCAAAGAAAATAAAGTAAAGAAAATACATCAGAAATTGAAAATTACAACCAAGGAGAGCCTGATTCAGACTTCCAATCTGAAGTATGAAGTAAACCAACTCCAAAGATCAATGTTCAAAGCCTTTCTATCACTTGGGTGTGTCAGAGTTCCCTAAGAGCTTCTTAAGAACTCCGGGCAGTGCTTAACCCAAATGTATTACCATATTAAACCAAAGTGCAGTGTGGAAGGGCCGGCCCTCAGGTGTCCAAGTTCAGAGGAACTCAAGGTCCCAAGGCAAGGCTCACAAGAGGGGGGCAGAACTTAGGAACTAAGAGGGAGAGTGCAAGTGCAGAATTCCAAGAGGGAAAAGGGAAAGGGAAACAGTACACATAGGGGTATAGAAAATGGGAAGTGGTAGAGGGGCAAGATAGGCCAGTGGGCATACCCAGCAATGGGACATGCTGGCACATCTCACAAGCCTGTTAGAACACATTGTTTCAGAGGTTATGATCCTCTGAGGGGTCCAGTTCAAACCATGGACAATAACTTTGCATATTGTCATTTTTTAAACTATAACCCAAAGCACATAAAGGGAAATAGGGAGCAGGTATTCATAGCAGAAACAAAGCCCAAAAGAAATCAACATGCTAGTTAAATATTTAACTCTGCAGCAGTAGAAAGTAGACATGGATACAAAAAGCTATAAGTAAGCACATTGTGAAGATGCTGAAGCTTAAATTACGACATACCAGTTTCAAAGAAAACAAGTAGAAAAAGCAGTAACCTTGTAGAAGCCAAAATGCAAACAGGAAGGCAGAATACTATAAGTACGAGCCCAGAAAAGATTGTGAAGTTGTGAAGTTTGAAGTGTGTGATTGTTAGAAAATCGTGTGTTTTGAAAAAAGAAAGGGTCATGAGTGCAGAAGGCAGGCAGAAATAAGGTAAAAAAATATTTATAGAACTGATTGTCAATCAATTACACAAAGCTCCCTTTAATTAAGGGATTCAGGTTCAAACGGTCATAAGCCAATTAAGGAAAGAAATTAATGAACCCTTTGTGTAAAGCATGCGGTTGAGGGTAAATACATAAAGGTTATTTAAGGACAGGTTTTTTGAAATACACGGTTTGTGCAAATAAGGCAAGGGAATCAATTAACAGCCAGTAAATCAGAGGTCAAAGATTTGTTATAAATGAACCAAGTCATAAAAAGAGGAAGAAAGGTTTTACATGTATAGAGTCACATAGGAAATCAGTGAAAGATGGAAAGAAATCAATTAAGCTATATTCAAAAGGAAATTTACACTAATTGCAAATTTAAAAACCATTTAGAGGAAATTCATCGTATATAAGGAGCATGTGAGCATGAAAGAAGGCTGTCGTGTAAATTAGTAGAAAAGTCCAGTAGCAGGGTTTAGAGGAGTTTATCAAAAAGTCAGAATCATATGAAACTCCGAAATTGACCTAAAAGAGTTGGGGGTTTTGAAATAAGAGACCTAGTTTAGGAAAATCACAAAGAGAGAGCAAGCAATTAGATCAAAACATGTATAGAGGTTTCAGAAAAGAACTGAAGCTTCTACCATGCTTCCTCCAGCAACAGAACTCCTGAGAAACATGATAGCAAAACAACATGCAATCATAGCAGAAGGTTTCAAAGAACATAATGGCCATGATAAGAACAGAAGAAGCATGCTTAAAAGGATCTTTCAGGAGATCTTTAATAGGGATCAGTAGCAGGCAAACAAAGAAACTTTAAGAGCTTAGTAGAAAAACACAGTAGAAGAACACAAGAACACCAGAAAAGTATAACAAAAGAACATATAGGAAAACGGAGTAAGATAAACATATGAGAACATGGTATAGAAAACACAGTAGAAGAATGGAATATAGAAAGCACAGTAGAGGAACACACGTGGTAGAAGGAAAACATAAGAACACAGTAGAAAAGCATACGAGACCACAACATAGGAAAACATAGTAAGAGAAGCATATAAGAACATGATACAAGAACACAGTAGAGACAAATACACATAAATGACAAAGAAAAAATCATAAAAACATTTAAGCGTTTTTTCAGAAAACCCTAGATCGGAAAAGAAAGGTTTTGAAAGTGATTTTGGAAGGAAAGTCGGGAGAATCGTTTAAAAACTTCAAGTAAAGCATAGATACACAACAGATTTAAAAAGAATCGGAGAAAACCTCGAAGGGTTAGGGTTTCGGAAGAACCCTAGAATGAGAAAGGCTTCGAAAGGTCATCGATCGGAGTCGGAGAAGGCAGAACCAAGCTCAAACAACCTTGATACGCCGGAGCAAAGCCGGAGATGACCCTGAGACCTCGAATCGTCAAAGGTCTGAGTGAAAACCTTCGAGTTCTGGCCTCGAACCTTCAAGTATCAAGCACATAGGGGCAATAGGAGGTGAGTATAGGGGCCTCACAACCTGGGAAGCCATTGATTCCGGTGAGTTTCACGGTGGAAGTGATTAGAGGCGGCTAGGGTTAAGGAAGGTTCGAGAGAATTTGAGAGAGGAGAGGGGTTTCAAGGGCGGCGTCTCAGACGAAATGATTTAGGGTTGGGGGGTTTGGGAAATTAAAAAGGCAAGGGGGAATCGTGGCCGTTGATCAAAATGATCAACGGCCTGGATCAAAAGGGAGAGCCGGGCGGGTTGGATAAGCGGGTCAGGGGTCGGGTTAAATTGAAAATGGGCTGGGTAATTTGGGATGGAAATTGGGTTAATTTGGTAGGGTGATTTGGGCTAAAATTGAAAAAAAATTGGGCTAGCATTTAAATAGCCACTTTTCCCCTTTTTATTTTATAAAATAGTAAAATGATTTCTAAAAATAAATTAAAGGTGCTAAATTAATTAATAGTATATAAATATTAGATTAAAAATACTGAAATCAAATTTGTAATTATAAGCGCAATTAATTCTTAAAATAGGCTAATATTGCAATTAAGTGCAATTTAGCTTTAAAAATACCAAATCAATGTATAAAAATGTGCAAAAATTACCTTAGCTATATTTTGGTATAAATATGAGAATACAATAACTGAATCACCAAAAATGATAATTTTGGGAATAATTATTGGTTTTGTACTGTTAAAATAGGGCAATAAGTTGGTTTAAAAATCTTTTCGGATTTGGCAAAAAATAATAAAACACTTGGACATGCTTATATATGCATATATATACTATTTTGAAAGTATTTTGCATATACAGGGAAAAATTGGGTATCAACACTTGCTCGACTCAGCCAGGTGTTCCGGGGTATAAACTTTACCAATTCTCGTCATACCCTGTTCCGCAATAGCTTCTCCGAACGTAACCTTGCTTTTCCTTCTTACCTCGGCTGTGTAGTCCCATGGTATAGACTTTGTATGGAACGGCGTTATGGCTGACATTGCCACTGGAATTGGCGTGGCTATCTTTACTCTGAATGGAGCCTGCACCTTGGGCGGTAAAATTGCAACTTCGAATGGTGTAGGTGCCTTTGCTAGAGACACGAATTCGACCTCAATTGGTGATGGCGTCTTTGTAGATGATGATGCATCAAACTCAAGTGGCATGGACATATTTATCTCGGCGTCCCCAGAGGGCTGAATCTGGACCATGATCGGATTAAGGGTGACTATTGGTTTCTTTGGGTTGTCACCTTCCGCGATCAAACCAATCGATCCCTCAGGATCCCAATCATCCTCTATTTCAATCATGTGAACACCTCCATCCTTGTGGTCTGGCAGAGGGTTATTGCGGACATTCGGAGCAGGTTCCTTTGCCACAATAATCTTGTTGTCAATTAGAGTCTGGATCTTATCCTTCGAAGAACGGCATTCGTCAATGGTGTGTCCTTTCATGCCCAAATGGTATGCACAGGATTTATTTGGATTAATCCACTGAGAAGAGTTTTCAGGAGCAGTAGAGATAGGGGTGACGTAACCAGCAGTTTTGAGTCTTTCATACAATTGGTCGATAGGTTCAGCAATAGCCGTATACTGTTTTGGGGGTCTCCGGTCAAAGTTTGGTCGGGGTCTAGGGAAGTTTTGGCATGGAGGAGGGGACTGGTAGTGGGATGGTTGAGTGTTGTAGTCTTGGTAAACATGTGCTGGTTGGGAATATTTGGGTGAAGTGGGCTGATATGTGGGTGGTGGAGATGATTGATAAGTGGGTGGTGGAGTTTGGTAAGAGGGTGAGGGCGCTTGGTAGTTTGGAGTGGGCTGATATGTGAGTGGAGGCATTGGGTAGGTTTGGTATTTGATGGGAGATTTGGTTCTTTGTGCAACCATTACGGCTCCTACGTCCCTTTTCTTGGACACATCTCCTGACTGTAAGGCCTTGTTTGTAGCTTGTAAAGCCTCGAAATTAGTAACCATACCGCTTTTGATGCCCTCTTCGATCCTTTCCCCTAGCTTGATAATGTCAGAAAATGTGTGGCCCTCGATCATCATCAGCCTCACATAATATTGTAGGTCTTGGGCCCGAACGAAGAATTTGTTCATCTGTTCTTCTTCTAAGGCAGGTCTAACCTTAGCTGCCTCGGACGTCCAACGAGTAGCATACTCGCGGAAGGTTTCTGTGGGCTTCTTCTTTAGGTTTTGAATGTAGAACACATCCGGCGCATTCTCCGTGTTAAATCTGAACTTGTCCATAAAGTCGGACACCATGCTTACCCAGTTCGGCCACTTCTTTGGATCTTGGATAATGTACCAAGATAAAGCATCTCCCTTCAATCTCCTCATGAAAAGCTTCATGCAGATTTTCTCGTCTTTTCCTACTCCGACCAACTTGTCACAGTATGTTCTCAAGTGGACCCTCGGATCTCCTGTACCATCAAACATCTTGAAATTGGGAGGTTTGTACCCCTCGGGCAGTTCGACATCAGGCTGTATGCAAAGATCTTCATAGTTTAGCCCTTCAATTCCTTTACTCCCTTCAACGCCCTGAATTCTGCTAGTCAACTTTTTAAGCTCTTCGGCCAAGTTCTTGATAAGCAAATCTTTATCATCAGGCTCAGATGTGTTTGAGATGGGTGGGGAGGAGTGAGGCACAGTCTCCACATAGATGGGGGTGTTGTGGTGGGTGTGGCAGTGATCATTTGTGGAGTTTTGTGGTTCTGGGATGAGCAGCGGGGTATTGTTGGAAGTATGGCAGGTGTTGCAGTGGTGGTGAGGAGCGGTGTGGTTCTGTTGCTTTGGGAGACTCTGCGGAGGTGTGGGGTTCTGAGCATTTGGGAAGTTGATATCTAGAGTAGTGAGGGAAAATGACAGGTTCGCCAAATTCCGGACTTGATCAAGTTCTTCCTGAAATTTCAGCAGCTTTGGCTCCAGTAGGGAGGCATTCTCCTTGGGAACCAAAGTACCATGACCGTGAGTGACCTCTACCCGTTCAGTTGAGTTTTCCTTTCTGGTGTTGTTCAAATCTTCCATCTTTCCTCTGTTCTTGTTTTTGACGGGACTGAGAGGAGGAGTGGGTGGAGGGCCCTTGGATCTTGTGGAATAGGATGATGTTGCCAGAGTGCTCGAACTAACCTTTGGGGAGGGGAATAATCAAAACAAAAATAAAACAAAAAGGTAACCAAGTTAGTGAGGTTCGTGAAAAATCGATGCAATATTTAAACACATAATGCGGGAATGTAAATCACGTCCTAATTTGGGGACCTCTTTGTGCCCGAGGTAGGCCTAGCGACAAGTTGATTTGGAGAATTTGGAATGCTAAATGCCTCATTTTATTGATAGAAAATAAGACGAATCCCAAATCTACGCTAAATAACAGGAAAAATAAAGTCACTAATGGCCATTGGCCTTATTACATTTTATAAAAAGAAGAAAACTCCTATCTATTTGGTCCCAGAAGGACCTTCCCTAGATTCGGCATCCTTGGCTCCTTCGAACAGCCTCCCCAACTCGCGAAGCCCCAGCAACAGGTATGCTACGGGCCTTTCACAATCCCAAAAGAGAGTAGCAGCTTCTATGATCTTGTTGTTGGGTTGGATTTCCAGGAGGGAGGGTAGATTCCCTAGATATTTTCTGACAAGAGTCTGGTCACTGGAATGAAGAGCTTTCCACCAGCTTAGCAGTCTCGGATGGATGTTGGTAACCATGCCGAATTTGGGATTTCGTGCCTCCTTATCTGCAAGAAAATAAGGTTAGGCCCTTTCCCCCACCGGACTCGACTATTTAACATCAATAATTAGCATAAAAGCATTTAGTTCTCCAAATAAATGCCCATAACGTGATAATGTCCTTTTGGGTCTCAAGGAAACCCAGTGGACTTTGGACAAGGCTATCTTAAAGAGTCATTATGCGGACAACATAACTGACTCGGCTAGGTTTGACCATTATGCATGTACAAAGAGTGAGGTTTCTATGGGGTTTTAGACTGGTACCCTTGAGCGGAAAACTCAAGGGGGAAAGGCACGAAACCGTCGACTACACCGTTGATCGACTGGTTTTACCGCAAATATGCCATTTCCGGATTTAGGGGATGATAATATAGGAAGGGCACAACAACTCATTATAAGCGCTGCTATGGTATTTGTTTGGCACGAGTGGGATATGATGTCGAGCATGATTATGCAATAATTAAAGGCATGTTGTCACGTATTTGTACGTTAAAGAAATCAGTAAATACAACAGTTTTCATGATTTAAGGCAGTAGTAAAGGAAAGCAGTAAAGAAAAGAAAAAAGGAGATAAGTCAGTTTTGCAATCGAAAAGAAAATTGAATGCTTAAAAGAAATAAACAAATAATTGTGCGTGAAGAAGCATAAATTCACAATAAAGGTCCGAAATGGTAAAAGCCTTAAAAGATACCCAGCAGAGTCGCCATGCTGTCGCGCCCCCTTTTTCCTCCGCGGAAATCGGGTTTGTGACATTTGGGAGGACAACTCATTCNAATAGGATGATGTTGCCAGAGTGCTCGAACTAACCTTTGGGGAGGGGAATAAATAAACAAAAAGTAAAAACAAAAGGTAACAAGTTAGTGAGGTTCATGAAAAATTGATGCAATATTTAAACACATAATGCGGAAATATAAAGCGTGTCCTAATTTGGGAACCTCGTTGTGCCCGAGGTAGGCCTAGAGACAAGTTGATTTGGAGAACTTAGGATGCTAAATGCCTCATTTTATTGATAGAAAATAGTCGAATCCCAAAATGATACTAAATAAACAGGAAATGAAATCACTAATGCCATTGGCCTTATTACATTTTAAATAGCGAAAAGATAAAGTCCTATCTACTTGGTCCCTGAAGGACCCTCCCCAGACTCGGCATCCTTGGCTCCGTCGAACAACTTCTCCAGCTCGCGAAGTCCCAGCAGTAGGTAGGCTCTAGCTAGATGTCCGCCTTCGTTCCCTTTAGCATTCTGGCAGTCTTCGACCCTTTTAAGAAACCTTCTTTCCAGCTCCACTATGCCTCACTCCAGGTATCCTAGTCGCTTGTTAGCATTGACGGCCATGTCCTTCAATTCCTCAATTAGCTTTTTATTGGCTTCTTGTATCTCACGGTGCTCACTTTCACATTCCCGAATTCTCTTGTGTAGCTGATTGTATTTAACATGTGCCTCGGCCTTTTCATCTATGATCCTGTGACCTCGAACGAACCCAGGTTGACCCAGACCATCATGATTATCCTCCAACCAGCCGGAATAGTAAGGGGTACAACCGGCGTGGTATCGATCTGGTTCAATGGTATCCCTTCCCATGACGATCTTGCAGTGCCACATATGCTGAGCTTGGCACTTGTAAGGGCTATCATCATCCTGGAAGTCAGCCCAGAAGTGACTCATCTTGTCGACCCTGGGTACAACCTTCTTCCTACCAGCTTGCCTCATAACTCGGAGAGGGACGTAAGGGTACGTTCCTCTCAGACCAATCAATATCAGAAAAAGTGCGTCTCGGGATCGGGCAATGAATTCTCCAGTTGGAAACCATTCGAACATCCATTGTACTTGCTCCTCGGTCAGATTATCAAATAGCTCGAACCATCCTTTGGCATCCTCTGGCTGAGCAAACATATCAAGGATATAATTCATTCGCTTTGGGTGATGGAAAGCGATATGATCGTCCCAGTCCCTTCGTTGAATCTCTTGTCGGTATTCACCCTTTTGTAGATGCTCTATGAGCCACAGCTGAAGTAGCAAATTGCAACCCTCGAAGTGACTAGCTCCCCGTTGACATTTCTCTAGGGCTCGGTATATTTTTGCGACGATCATGGGCATAATGCTGAATGGTTTCCCTCCAATTCCTTCCATTAAGGTTTTAGTGACCATGGCTAGTCGGGTGTGGATTCTTGCTTTCTTCATTGGAAACACAATCAACCCCAGAAAATAGAACATGAATACAAAGACCCTTCGATGAATATGACTCAATGAGGTAATGGCAAACTCATCAGGATAGGTACGGTAGGATTTGCTGTGACCATACCTCTCGTACAAATAGTCAAAGGGGATATAGGATTCTTTGAGGCATGTCAATTCTGGATTTTTCTTCAGACCCATCATTTTGAGGAAACCTCTGCCCTTGCGGTTCTCAGGCATCAATAAACCTGGAGTCTCCCATACCAAGCCGGCTAATCCTCTTATTTCTTCAAGAAAGGGCGTCATTTCAATCTCCCCGAAGCGGAAGACGGACCTTTCACAATCCCAAAAGAGAGTAGCAGCTTCGATGATCTTGTTGTTGGGTTGGATTTCCAGGAGGGAGGGTAGATTCCCTAGATATTTTCGGACAAGAGTCTGGTCACTGGAATGAAGATCTTTCCACCAGCTTAGCCATCTCGGGTGGATGTTGGTAACCATGCCGAATCTGGGGATTTTGTGCCTCATTATCTACAAGAAAATAAGGTTAGGCCCTTTCCCCCACCGGACTCGACTATTTAACATCAATAATTGGCATAAAAGCATTTAGTTCTCCAAATAAATGCACAGAACGTGATAATGTCTATTTGGGTTTTAGGGAAACCCAGTGGACTTTGGACAAGGCTATCTTAAAGAGTCATTATGCGGACAACATAACTGACTCGGCTAGGTTTGACCATGATGCATGCACAGTTTAAATAGAGTGAGGTTTCTATGGGGTTTTAGACTGGTACCCTTGAGCGGACAACTCAAGGGGGAAAGGCACGGAACTGTCGACGGCACCGCTGATCGACTAGTTTTATCGCAAATATGTCTTTTCCGAATTTAGGGGGTAATGATATAGGAAGAGCACAATAACTCATTATAAGCGTTTCTATGGGATTTGTTTGGCACGAGTGGAATATGATGTCGAGCATGATTATGCAACAGTTAAAAGCATGTAGTCATGTATTTGCATGTTTAAGAAAGTAGTAAATACAACAGTTTTCATAATTTAAAGCAGTAGTAACGGAAAGCAGTAAAGAAAAGAAAAGGAGACAAGTGAGTTTTGCAATCGAAAAGAAAATTGAATGCTTAAAAGAAATAAACAAATAATTGTGCGTGAAGAAACATAAATTCACAATAAAGGGCTGAAATGGTAAAAGCCTAAAAGTTCCCCAGCAGAGTCGTCATGCTGTCGCGCCCCCTTTTTCTCGCGAAATCGGGTTTATGACATTTGGGAGGACAACTCATTCCTTTTGGGAATTATGTTTGATTTAAAGAGTCGCCACCTAATGATTAGGGTGCATTAGGACACCAAGGAGGTTTGATTTGAGTAACCAGAGTTTGGGTAAGGGCTTGAAATTATTCTAAGGGGAAGGTGTTAGGCACCCCTCAGAATCCACTAGTGTGGTTCCCGGCCAGACTATTATTGTGAATTTGGGTACAATTAGCATATAGACAAATAGGGCTCAAATAAGAGGGGATTTTATCACATAAAGGTTTGAAAGTAAGCAAGGTTTGAAAGAACAATTAGAGAAGCTGATTTTTTTAAAATAAAGAGTTAAAATGCTGAAAAGAAAGGAATAAAGAATAAAGGGAGGGGGGGTCCTAGGTTTATTAATAATATGGATCACCCCACACAATGCCCGGTAATCACTCCTCAATGAGGGGCTACACGTGACATTATCGCATGGTCATCATATCCATATCTGCCCTTCCCACCCCGTTAAGGTATTAAAGCGCGGAATGGTCTCACTTACCTATTGCATGCTACTACCTGTTCCAATCCTATCAGTCCCGGGGGCATTTAGGACTACTAATCCTAAGGGAGGTAGGGATATTAGGCTTATTTGTGGTTTTAAAGGCAAAAATTCTAAGGCGACATACAAAATATGTATAGCAAATTGGGGGAAAGCACATAACACGCAAAGGCTCAAATATACCCCCTTTAAAAAAAGAAACACATAATTAGCATGACTTACACATACTAGTTAAGGTCTGATTAAAGATTAAACATGCGAGAACTTAAAGTTTGAGGCAGACTGATTTATTACATAATTCAGATAAGAAGCCCAAATCAGGCCTGCCTGCTGGTTATAGTTACTAGAACAGATTCATATTTAATTTTACCCTAAGGCTTGCCTAAGTGTTGAGACGAAGTCCTATAGGCATGATATCTACTGAATTCAGAAATAGTAAAGCTTGAAATAAACTGTTTGAATGCATACTCGTTAAACTTGCTAAGTGTGGAAATCAAATTATTAAAAGAGAGGCCAGACTTAAACAAACTGATTATTAGCTCTGCAACTGACAATACCCTTATTACCGGTTTTATATCCATATGTGAATGAAGCGTATCAGATTCGATTAAGAGTTCCTATAGACATGCTTTCTAAGCGTAGTTGATTTTAGATGTGGTATAAAATGTAGAAGATTCGTTTTAAACTCATGAACATGATATATAGGTGCTAAGTTGTTTAAGACCTATGAACATGATCTCTAAGTGCAGAAATTGTTTGAAAGCCTATGAATATGATATTTAAATGCAGAAATTGTTTGAAACCTATGAACATGATATCTAAATGCAGAATTTATTTTTAAGAACCTATAGGCATGATTTCTAAATGCAGAATTTATTTTAAGAAACTATAGGCATGATTTCTATATGCAGAAATTGTTTTAAGAAACAATAGGCATGATTTCTATATGCAGAAATTGTTTGAAACCTATGAACATGATATCTAAATGCAGAAATTGTTGAAACCTATACGCATGATTTCTACATGCAGAAATTGTTTGAAACCTATAGGCATGATTTCTACCCCTTTTTGCATACATAGTTACCCACCCTTTTCACTAGCCATCCCCAAGAGTTTATTACAAATTATTACAGCCTAGATTAAAGTAAAAAAATACATATAAACAAAAGTTCAACCAAGGAGAGCCTGATTCAGACTTCACGTCTGAAATATGAGGTAAACCAACTCCATGAGATCATGATCCAAAGCCTTTCTCCCACTTGAGTGTGTCAAAGTTCCCTAAGAGCCTCAAAGGGACTCCGGGCAATGCTCACACCCAAATGTATTATCAGATTGGGACAAGTGCAGTGTGGAAGGGCCAGCCCTCAAGTGTCCAAGTTGAGAGGGAGCTCAAAGGGTCCCAAGACAAGGCTCACAAGAGGGGGGCAGAACTTAAAGACTAAGAAAGTGTGCAAGTGCAGAATAGAGTGCTAAAAGGGAAAAGGAAGAGGGAATCAACTACAGATAAGCACACACAAGGGGATTCAGGGGAATAGGGGATTGTAAAGAGCCTGTCACTTAGGCAAAGGCAGACTTTAGGCATGCCCAGCAATGGGAAGTGCTAGCATACCTATAAGCCTGCCAGAACACATACTATTAGAGGCTAGGATCCCCAGGGGATCAAGTTCAATTCATGGACAATAACTTGCATATTGCCATGCCTCAAACCATAGCTTAAACACATGGGGGGGCAAGGGTTTTGGGATTCATGATAGAACAGGCAGAAATTAATCAATAAGCTAGAATGTGTGTTGAACTATACAGTTGTAAACAGGGATACAAAAAAGCAGTAAATAAACACATTGTTGTGGTGCCGAAACTTAAATCAGGGCATACCAGTTTCAAAGAAACAAATAGAGAGAAAGCAAGCAACAGGTCTTGTAACAGGCCACAGTGTAAGCAAACAAAAGAGAATACTTTTTGAGTAAAAGTGTGAGTTCAGAAAGACTGTGTGTGTTTGTGTCAATGAAAGGGTCGTGTATTTATAGTGTGAAGAATAGGCACAAACAAGGTAAGAAAACAATTAAGGAACAGAATATCAGTCAATACAAGACTTCCTTTAATTAAGGAATTCAGACTCAAATGGTAAAACTATTTAAGGAAAGAAATACAAATAAAACAATCTTAGTGCAAACTAAGGCAATTAGGGGTAAATAACATAGGGGTTTAATTAAGGGTAAGAATTTTAGAAATAACATG